>NC_081853.1:40068664-40221735 GCF_963259705.1 Myotis daubentonii | reverse complement strand
GTCTTCCATCTTTGGGGCTCTGGCTCGCCTTCAGTCTTCAGTCCGCCGCTTGGAGCCTACGTATGCAAATTAACCACCATCTTTGTTGGCGGTTAATTTGCGTATCACACTGATTAGCCAATGGGAGGCATAGCGAAGGTACGGTCAATTACCCTGTTTGTCTATTATTAGATAGGATGTGTGATCATTATATGAAATCAGATAGTGATCAGAAGCCACAGACGGTAGAGGGACCTTATGACTCAGCATTTCCCCCAATTTCTGCTCCATTCCCCACTCTCACTTAGCTTTTATCTTGGATCCTATGAAGCTTTATGAGCATCAGGCACAATGGGAAATGTTTTCTCAGTTTTGAGCCAGGCATATTCCTATAAACTAACAATTGTGAGCTCTGGGCAAGCACCAGAAAGGGATACATCCTTGGAAGAGCTTGACTCACAGAAACCTGTGGGCCCCTGGTTTGGGATGATTGATAGGAACCCCAAAAGTCTGTGCCATATCTCTCTGTGTTGGTATCAGATAAGGTGAAATTTGGGATTAAGAAATCCAGACAGGATGAAATGTGATATTAAATAATGGTGGAAAGTACAATTTATAAATTAGTTATAAAAATCAGGAGCTAATGTAGCAAACCATATGCCATGATTTATTAATGATGTTTTTCCATAAATTGATTTTTCTTGCTTTGATTTTAACAAAATCCTTAATTATATTATTATAATCAACTTTTCTTATAGGAAGAGACATACTCTAAACAAATAAAAGTAATTATATTGGAATTAGGTAAAAATTAAATATATTTAAATATATATTCCTCAAAAAAGACATAAATTTGTAAATACGAAAGAGCAGAAAATTAATTTATGTAAGATCATTACAGTTACTTTTCTTTAAAAATTTTTAAAGAAAATCTATTAAAATCAAAAGCCAAAACAATATTCTCTAAAGAAAATTAACATCTTAAAACCAATTTTTAAAATTTAGTTTTGTTCTATTAATGTTTTCATACAAAACTTTCACACTGTAGTGTATTCTAGTATTCTGAGAGTACTGTGGAAATGATCCCTTAGGCAAGAATTTATTGCATTCCTAACAACTGAAAGGAAGGATTTGGGATAAATTAATTTGTCTTTTCCTTTACTGGAGTACTGATCCCATTTAAATCCTCTTTGAGCTGTAAAGCAATATTGGTCTGTGGTATTAGCTGCAGAACAACCCATAAACCTTGATGATGTTTAAAAAGAGTCACCTTTAGTTTCTTTATATATATACATATACATATATATCTATATAAAATTTATATATATATATATATATATATATATATATATATATATATATATATATATATATATATATATATAAAATTTCAGAGAGGAAGGGAGAGGGAGAGAGAGATAGAAACATTAATGATGAGAGAGAATCATTGATCGGCTGCCTCCTGCACGCCCTACACTGGGTATCGAGCCTGCAACCCAGGTATATGCCCTTGACCGGAATCGAACTCGGGACCCTTCAGTCTGGAGGCCGACGCTCTACCCACTGAGCCAAACCGGCTAGGGAAGAGTCACCTTTAGTTTTAAGAACATAGATTAGGAGATGCATAGAAGCATTTTCCTTGGAACTTATTGGTGTGAGTTAGGAGAGTGGGTGCCAAGGATGTACAGGCCATCCGATCCCACACGAAGCACACACAGACCCTTCTAAAACATTTGTGTGCTTGTGCTGCATGATATGACGTGTCCACCAACACATTGGCCAGGGCAGGGGTCTCTTCTGCCTGGGTTGAAGGCAGTTCTGATTATAAAATACCTCAAAATAATATATAGTAAGGTACTATGTTTTCTATTAAAAATCTATGTGATAGCAACAGCTTTTCTCACAGGGAATGCATTGCTAAAATGCTACCATTTAAAAAAATCTGCCAAATATTAAAATAATTTTAAGACCAGTTCCTTCATAACCAAGTTAAGGAAAGTTGCTGAGAATATCAGCTTTGTGCTTACTTTGGCCTTTGATCTGCAATTTGTCCTTGTCCTTCTGAATTAGAGGATTTTCTTGATATTTTCATAGGACATCATCCTGCTACTTCTTGGGAGCATAGCTTTTCACAAGAGGAGATTGTGAGTCAATGTTTGTAGATTCGCAAAGGATGTATAGTCCATGAACTGTGAGGCTCTCTGTGGAACCCTGGACATTTTAAGCAAACATTTTCACTTGCTCTTTTTTTAAAAATATATATATTTTATTGTTTTTTTTTTACAGAGAGGAAGGGAGAGGGATAGAGAGTTAGAAACATCGATCAGCTGCCTCCTGCACACCCCCTACTGGGGATGTGACCACAACCAAGGTACATGCCCTTGACCGGAATCGAACTTGGGACCTTTCAGTCCGCAGGCCGACCCTCTATCCACTGAGCCAAACCAGTTAGGGCTCACTTGCTCTTCATTACAAGTTCTACATGAAGTAGGAGGTCCATGGCTTGTATCATATTGTCAGAGATGTGTGAGGTGAAGTGCTGCTGTGAATCTCTGTATGGATTTCATTGAGATATGCCTCGTTCCTGGCATTTGAAGAACATCATTCCTAGTTTCCAGTATGGTCATTTGACAGCTTGCCCTTAAGTTTTCCTGTATTGTTTCTTTTATAAAAAGTAATGTGCCTTAAATTTGTCCAACTTTTGGAATTTCTGGCAAGTCTTTTTCATAGAAAAACTATTTTAATATTGTGTAATATTTTATGTGTTATTTGTTGTGACTTTTCTAGACAAAGAGTTTTTTTGAATTAAACAATATTTGTCACTATGTTAATTTAGTTAAGTGATGTTCCAGATAATATTTGCCATAACACTATAAAGGTGTTTACACACAGTAAAGACTAGGTTAAAAATTGGGTTTGGCCTTCTACCCCACCCCCTAACCCCCGCCGCCCATATGTCTTTAAAAATTATTTGCCATCTATTATTCTCCGTGGTGTTTATATTAGGTAGCTTCATGACTGTTACACATTTAGCTTCTGTTGTGTGCTAATCCATGGCATATTTCCTGAAATGGAACAATTTCTAAAAGCCTGTACTGCAGACATTTAAAGTAACCTCTTTGGTCTTTGATAAGGAAAATAAAAAATAAAAAAAATACTTTCTATCCTGGGAGTGCAGAGGGCGGGGTATTGCATTCCCCCAGGCTGATGCCTTATGAAAGGGAGCGATCCACCGAAGAAAGATGACATCCATGGTGTGGGAGAGGGACTCAGCCAGGGTTCCTGGAGGCCGTCCCTTCAGCCCTCTCCCCAGAGCCACAAAACCCAGGCTCTCCTCAGGCGACTGCTCTGCCCTCCTTCCGGGGAACCCAGAGTGAGTGGCTGCTAAGGCGATTTTGTGTGTTTGGCCCTTTGAGAGGGCCACCGTGTCTCTAGCAGACTTCCGACTCTCTCTGGTCGACAGACTCCCCACTGATTTTCACAGCCAGATGTCTGAAACCTATTTAATTTTATTAAACCAATGTCACCCCAATAAATTCAATTAAAAAAGGCCAAAAAAAATGCACTCTGGAGAACTTAACTTTTGAATATTTACTCTCTGACTAACGCTACCAAACTTCATGTCCCTCGTTTCTAATGACACTTATCTTTATCCTTATTATGACCTTCAGCTCCCCAATCATTGTATTTTTTCATAGCACATCTTCATTTCATAGACAGTACTTCACCATTTCTACAGGGTTTAGTCCTGTGGGCTCCGCTTCCTTTCTCTCAAAAATGTGAGAGATCCCTGGGATCATTCTTACTATTTTATATCTGTTTCTGTGCTTGTGGTTGCAAAATCTTACTGAAAAATGTCAGGTGGCGGCCAGTTTGTCCGACCACCAATTCACTTAGTGCTAATTCGTCTTGGCTCCTCTCTCAATCAGAAACACTTATATTCCACTTTAATTCATCTCCCAGTTTATTCTCCACATCTCTAGCCTCATAATTTTCCACTTACCTCAGGCCTGTGACCTAACTCTCTTCCCTGAAGACAGAGTTCTCCAATGCTTTATTGATCTATCAAGGTATTCTAATGTTTCCACTCTTCATGGTTTTCTTTTCCACTTCACATTTCCCTGCATGTTCAGCCATTTTCTCAATCTTGCCTTTTATCTTTGACAGAGTCTTATTTCTTCCAACTGCAAGCTTGCAGCCCACTTGGGTCCACACTGCAGTCTTTGCCTGCTTCCTTGTGTACCTGGCTATGTTACAGCTATTTGCCACCAATATTAACATTGTGAATATTGTAATTTTCTCAAAATTCTTCCCTGCAGGTAAAAAAATAATAGCTATGTCCAGTTGGTGTTGCTCAGCAGTTGAGCATCAACCCAAGAAACAAGAGGTCACTGGTTCAATTCCTGGTCAAGGCAC
Source organism: Myotis daubentonii (assembly GCF_963259705.1). Classification (NCBI taxonomy): domain Eukaryota; kingdom Metazoa; phylum Chordata; class Mammalia; order Chiroptera; family Vespertilionidae; genus Myotis; species Myotis daubentonii. Next base: position 40,217,340 of record NC_081853.1, on the reverse strand, counting down.
ATGCCCAGATTGTGGGCTAGATCCCTGATAGGGGGTATGCAGGAGGCAGCCTATTGATGATGTTTCTCTCCATCAGTGTTTCTATTTCTCTATCCCTTTCCCTTCCTCTCTCTGTAAAAATCAATAAAACATATTTAAAAATAATTATAATAATAGCTCAAACATACTGGGTACATCCAGTGTACTGAGTGAAACTCTGGCACATTTTAGATTTATTATTCAATTTGATCATTAAGGTAATCCAGTGTGGCAAATATGATTATTAATTCCCTTATACAATATAGATGAGCAAACTGAGTCTTAGAGAATCTGAATAAACATCAAAAATGAGACTCAAATTTAGGCCTCATAACAGCCAAACAAATATTCTCAAGCATCTAGTTCCAATAGTGTCACTCTCCTTTCTTTTTTATTGATCTTATTGGGGGGGGGGTGTGGGGGGGAATCTACCTTTGGTTTCTTAAATATTTCAATCTTGGTTTACTGCTTAGTCACATACTATGTGTCTGACACGTTGAGATAGGCCTGCTTCCTTTAAAAACCTGTCTTAGCTCAGACGACTGTGGTGTGGATGTTGTCAGCAAGACAGCTTCTTTCACTTTAAATTGCTCTTCTCCCTGGTATCCTCTGATATTGCTGACATCACTCCTCTCAGTCATCGAGGCTCAGTCTCTCCCCAGATAGTGTTTTCCCTAAGGTTCTGTCTTTGAATATTGTACGCTATGTGATCTATCTTCTATCCAAGCAATACTGAAGTATGATAACAGTCATATCAGCTAGAAATTGTAATTTAACTCTAACCCTGCTGTTTGGCTTCTGTACTTATTTGCTAAAATAATATAAAGGTTACTTTGATTTTTCTGAATTATATAAATCATCCCAATCGATTGAATACCCTATTGATTGTAATGTGAATACCCCATTGGTTGTGGTCATACTGGTTATGGAAGCACATTTTTCTGTACCTGGGGACCAGGACAGCACAATTATCCTAAATTGCCTCAGTGGCCACAGATAATGCATTCCGGTTGACTCAGTGGTCCCAAGACCAGGACAGCACAATTCTCTAAATTGCCTCGATGGCTCTAGATAATGTGTTCCTGTCAACTCAGTGGTCTCAAGACCCGAGGCTCTAGATAATGTGTTCCTGTCAACTCAGTGGTCCCAAGACCCCATGGCTCCAGATAATGTGTTTCCCTTGATTCAGTGATCCGGAGACCCAAAACTATAATTAACATGCTTAAGTCTGCTTCTGTAAACTGCTTTTTTTGCAAACTAGGTTCCTCATTCCAAACCCTGGGATGTAATCAATACCTTTGTGATCTTTGCCTATATAAATCTGGTGGTGGGCCTGGGGAGGGCACTGTGAGATTTGGAGTGCATGGCTCCCTCGTAGTCCCGGATTGCAATAAATGTGACTCTTTAATTCGACTTCTTGAGGCGTCCTTCTGTGATTCATGGGGCACATTACAATAATACCACCTATATAGATTGGTGTCTTCTTAATGTAATCGTTAACTTGGAAGTCTCTCTTAATAGCCAGACCTGAATTTCCAACTGTCCCATGGCCATCTCTTTTGGAAAGTCCTAAAGGCAATCAAAATATCCAAAAACAAGTTATAATTTCCCTGGAAGCTTCATTCATTCAGCCTGAATTGTCTTCATCAAAAGGCATTGCCCTCCACTCCGTTGGCTAAGATATTTTGGCTCCTATTTTCCCTGGGTTAATTTCAGTTCAAATTTAGCATTTTTAATTCCCTTTATCAATAGTCAATTGGTCACCAAATCCTGTCGGTTCTCCTTTAGTGAGGTACTGCTTCCTTTTTACCCTTTTCTTTTGCCTGGACTCCTGACTTTTATCAACTCTCTTTGCTGGTATCAACTATCACAATGACCTGATTGCTTGCCTCTAGTGATTCCCTTCTTCAATTCAGTCTTAGCCGTGGTGCCTTTGCCTAAATAGGTCTTTCTTCAAAACCTACATGTGATGGACCTTTGTATGATTTTTTCTTTTTTTAACCTTTTCTCTTTATCACTTCACTTTCCTCTTGATCATAGTATCGTAAATTTCCCTTTGTTGTACAATTCTTCCAACACCTGTTTTGTTTCTGTGGGCTTGGCTGTATCTTCACCTGTAGTATCACCCATGACCCAGGCCTGGCTACTCAGCAAATGCCATGATGATTGATTTAGAGTTAGAGTCCCTCAGTTCTAGAGCCACTCAGACGTCAACTAGAGTATATATTCTCAATGGGAGAATATTTCCCCAGGGATGGTAAAATTTGGTTCTTGGGGTGGAGGAATGAGAAAATCTAATAGTGCAATGGTCATATGGCTCTCTGAAGCTCAACCCCACTGTTAAACCCTACCTGACAAAATCCTGTTTTATAATTTCCTGGGAGCAGGGCAATTAGGAAAAAATGTTTTAAAGGTCTTTTTAGAGGAATGACCATGAAAGAGTTTTGAGAAATACTGAGCTAGAGTGAGTGAGTGAGAAGTACTATGATGTCCTGCAGGACTAGGATTTGAAAGAAAATCCAGGTTTGAACTTCTGCAGCCCAAGTAATAGTATGCCTGGGAGTAGAATGGAAAAGAGAAAGTATGCCCAGGGATGAAAGGGAGGGGTGGAGTCCTGATGGCATCCTCTGCACATCTAAACCCAGCTATTTCTGAAGTGAGAGCTAATGCTGGACTTTGTCATTACATGGGCGAATTCCCATTTTTGCCTAAGACATTTTGGTTTGCTATTATTTTTTTAATCACTTTCTACAGTAACTGCCCTTAAGGGTATTCTGACTTGGCCCATGCTTATACATACCTCCCTACTATTCATCTTCTCTTTCAGATTTATCATAAATTATACATTTATAGCTGTTTGTCTTAGCTGGTTTTTTTTCCCTTCTTTATAATGTTATTGAAGTTTCTACATTGTAAACTTCTCTTCTTAAGACATATTACTGGTACATACTATAATAGGAACTTATCTATAAGTGAATTTTCAAATTCTCCACGTTGCTGTTTATTATAATAAGTATATATCCTAGTGAGAATGTGATAATTAAAAGCTTTTTTTTAGTTTTACTCTTTGTATCTCCAAGTTCTAATAGAATGATATCAAAATCTTAACTGCTCATGAAAATTGGTTTAATTGCATTTTCACTAGCAAATTACTGTATATATCAGATTTTTCCTCATTGTTTCTAAAGAGAAGAAGAAAGTTGATTATCAGGACACTAGAGGCCCAATGCATGAAAACCGTGCAAGAGTAGGCCTTCCTTCGCCCAGCTGCCAGCTCCGGCTTCCCTCTGGCACCCGGGACCTGGGCTCCCCTTGCAGCCCTGGCTTCATCTGGAAGGTCATCCGGTCTAATTAGCATATTATGCTTTTATTATTATAGATTATCAACACAAGCAAAGAAGCAAAACCTAACACAAAGAAAAGAGACTAGCATTCCCTAAATGGTGAATTAACTGGGTCCCTACATTCTTCGGCCACTTTGCCACATTGAATGAGCATAGAGTGAGAGCATAGTGTGAGGACTTCCACCACAGTGGTCCTCAACGGTGGCTGGTACTGAGGAAAGGATGATTATAGGCTCCACATATGTCCCCAAGTGATGTTGCATAATGTATAAATCGGGGCTAATGTGTGCTGGAACTAACATCCTTCATCAGACCAAGGACAAGTATGCCACTTGACAAAATTGTAGATGGACTGTGATGCTGGGCATACTGATTTCATAGCCTGGGGGGGATTATGATAGGGTTATAATAGTAAAAATCCACCACACATTTTGTTGTAGCAAAGCTGACTTTCTGAAGCTTTAAAAAATACTAGGTTTGTATCATATTATGAGACAGGAAAGCATCAATACTGACAAGTATTCTTCTACTTAAATTTTGGCTCTTGTAATGTCTGTTCCTGCTGGGGATGTAAATGCCACCCTTTGGGCCATTGGCACCTTTTCTGTTGTATATCAAGACTGGTTCTGAATGATAAGGTGCTAAGTGGGGAATGGAAAGCTGCTGTGTGCAGACTTTTGAAAGGCTGACATAGATTAGTTGATTCCAGAGAAGGGAGGGACAGTACTCTTTCCAAAAGAGAGACAAGCCTCTGAGATTGAACAAAAACAGGTCATAATTCAGAAGTGAGTTTGGTCAGACAGTTGTCGACTATCGCCATTGACCTTTTAAGTATTTTAAAATACAAGAAAGACACCTAGGTGCATTTTAGTTTATTCTACACCTTACTGTAGCTTGTCTTTTAACTTAAACTTTACTTATATTTCACCTCTTGAATAGAACGTATTTTTTACCTCAGAATGATATGAATACCCTCTCTGTAGAGTTTAGCCTGGACCAAAATAGTGTGATGTCCTAATTCTCACCTTTAAAAGTGAAAACCTGGGACAAGGTCATGTCCTCTTAACTCCAAGAAGTGTTTTATTTGTACTTGCTTCTCCCTTTCCCTTGAATGCTGTATTATGAAAAGGATGTCCACATGAATAATTAAAGTTTTCAATGTACGGGGCAAAAGTAAGTAAATAATTACAAGTAGAAACTCATTTTTATGAAGAGCAAGAACAGCTGCAGAGGAGAATTTAAGATGCTGGTAACTTTCTTAAAAAAGGACAGACACCCTTTTCCTGGTCCCATTTTCGTGCACTTACTCGGAATGGTGCATATCCTGAGATTAACACAAGGGCTGCTTATTCCTTTTTTGTTTCACCTCCATTAGCGGAGTAACTTGGCACCCTTAGAGCTGCACAGTATAGTTCCCTGGGTTATTGTTTCTTTTCTGGCAGTATTTTAACACAAACACAGAAAATGGAAAAGTTATCTTTATAGCCTCCCATTTCATTGCAGAAGCGTTGTAGGGATTAATGGGTTTGCAGTTGGAAAATGGTCTCTAAATTAGCAAACTTTTGGAATTTATTCATTCGCAATCAGCAGGATTGGGGGCTGTGTTTGTTTTCTCTGTTGCTGAGAGAAAATTGAAGGCTTACATGAGACATAGATTGGCTGCATGGTCATATATTTGTAAGCCCTTGATAAAATCTCCAGGTTTTGATTCGCCAACATGGCCTCTGTCTGCCCTCCTCTCTCTTTTTTTCAGGATATTTCAGGTCTGGCAGGAGCTCTCTCAGTAAATTCTAATATCCATACACCCCGATCTCAGTGCCTTTCTCATGACGCCTCCATTGGGCTTCCGCTCCCAGCTTCTGCCCCCTCTGAACAGGGCCCAGGGAGTGATGATCATGTCCCATTTTCAGGGAGCTTTCTCCCTCGTCCATCGCTGTTTTTTCATTTGTTCACTTGGAGTCATTTTTTTTAAATATTTATATTTTTATTGATTTCAGAGAGGAAGGGAGAGGGAGAGAGTAATAGAAACATCAGTGATGAGAGAGAATTATTGATCAGCTGCCTCCTGCATGCCCCACACTGGGGATTGAGCCCACATCCTGGGCATGTGCCCTGACAGGGAATCGAACCATGACCTCCTGGTCATAGGTCAACACTCAACCACTGAGCAACACTGGCTGGCCACTGGGAATCATTGAATGGAATTCAAGAAAGTTGTGCCATTTTTCTCTCTAAAAAAAGAGGCAAGTTGTAGTGTTCTGATAATTTCTTGTTTTAAAAATATGGTTTTTAAAATTTTATTTAGCCTGGATGGTAATATGAAGGAAAGAAAGAAATGATCTTTTTTTTATTATAAAATTTTATTCAGTAAATAATATGGAAAAGCAGTGGTCCATTTATACAATAGAATCCTATTTGGCTGTAAAAAGAAGGAAATCTTACCCTTTGTAAGCATGGATGAACCTGGAGAGTATTATGCTAAATGAAATAAATCAAGAGAAAGACAAGTATCATATGATTTCACTCATATGTGGAATCAAATGAAAAAATGAACTAAGAAGCAAAATAGAGACAGACTCAGATATGGAGAGTAGGCTGACAGTTGTTTGGGGAGGGAGTTGGGGGACTGGGTGGGTAGTGGTGGAGGGATTGAGCAAAAAAGAAAAGAAAAACAGAAGAAAAACCTCACGGACATGGACAACAGTGTGACAATTTCTTGGGGGAGGTGGGGGAGGAGAGTTGGAGGAGGGAATGGGGGCATAAATGATGATGGATGGAGACTTGACTTGGGGTGGTGAACACACAATACAGTGTACAGATGATGAGTTGTGGAATTGTGCACCTGAGACCCGTATAATTTTTTTAACCAGTGGCACCCAAATAAATTCAATAAAAAGGGAACACAAATAATAAAATGCAATTGGGAGTAAATTATTTTCTAATATAATAATTGTTTCAGCATTTTTGGCACCTAAGAGTAGATTTTCTTTGTGCTTTGAGTAATGTGCACTCTTTTGAAAGGTGCAGTAACTCCTAAGATCACCTGAGAGCTCTTTAATTACTATTTCAGTAATTTAAACTACGCTGCATCCTGCTCTATTCTCCCAACCTAAAAGTAAATGGGCTTTCAAGAGGCCTAAAGTACAGTATGGAATTTGATTATACATTGAAAAAAATCTGATTCAACTAGTTAAAAATTAAGGACAATTTAAAATTTACTTGGCTTTAAAGAGCCTCATTTATCTTTTATAAATTCCCCTTAGAAACGTATTCTGATTTTGGTGATGTTATTAACCTTGCCTGAAAATAAGTAGTGTTGCTTCTTTGCCTACATGGCTTATGTATTTGCCTTAAATCTTGCCTAGTTTAAATTACCATAAGAAAACAATTTTTTAAAAAGCAGAGATAATAAATTCTAGGTTATGTTGAGAATATGATTTTTAAATAAACAACAAAAATAGATGCATTATACACACACACACACACACACACACACACACACACAATATTTGTATGTTCTCTATGCAATCACATCATCTCCCATACCTTAAATTCTCATTTCCAGAAGGATGGCTCTCAGTCACTGCTGTCATGAAGGTTTCCAAAATCTACATCTTCAGTCCAATTACATTCCCAAAGTTCAAGTTTGTGATTAAAAAAACCTCTTTATTACCAACATTATTAAGTTTAATATCTTCTTTGTGGTATTGAAGGCTTTCTGCATTATGACTTTAATCTATCATTACAGACGAATCTTCATTATTTTTTTCTTTTCCCTGTTTGAATTAAACTTCTCAAACTCATCTCCCCACTCAAAATTGACTTTTCACAGGCAACTACCTTTGTAGTTCCACTCTTGAAGGTTTCACTCCCATGCTCAGAAACCTTGGGTCTATGCCTGTAGTTTAAATCCTGGGTTTTAGAGGAATAAAAGGACTTCCTATTCTTTATGACTTTCAAATGAAATCCCTTCCACAGAGCCACTAATGGGATATTGTCTTTACCTCCTGGAGCTCTAACGCACGTTTACACAGACCCTCTGCAAACACTCTCACAGCCTTGAGTTTATTTCTGGAGTTGTGTTGTCCCCTTATCAAAGTGAACATGCCTTGAAGACAGGGGTTGTTCTCCTGAAATATAATTTCTAACATTTAGCTAATTATATGTAAATCTGTTGTTTTCTATTTCTACAAAACCAGCAGGCCTAGCCTTGAAACTTGAAATGCCTTCTCTCCTCATCCCTAAATCCAGTTAATTAGCAAATCCCATGTCTGTGATTATCTGAGGTATCTCAGGCCATTCACCTTACCCTGCAGCCACACCAAACTAAGGAACATACTAATGGGGATCCTCCTAGAGCAGCTTTCTGGTCAACCCCAACATCAGTGTCCTCCCTCTTTCTCCATATAGACAAGCAACTTTTTTAATTTTTTTGCTTGGTTATGAGGAGAGTTATTTAATTCAACCAACCATGGGTGTCTGCCCATCATCTCAGAAATATTAATGGAAAGACAAAACAAAGTATGTGAAGAGAGATCAGGTTTAGTAAATATCAACTTAATAATTTGCCATTCTCCTGGCCAATATGTACTTTTACATAGAGAGTGTGCTGCAGGTGCTGAAACAGGGCACCAGGCACTGAACAAAGGCAACACTTTTCTAACCATAAGAAGAAGAAAAGGTTATCCCACTTCATATCCACAGATAAGAGACTTAGAAGTGTCAGTTGCCAAAAACTAGAGAAGAAAACTTCTCTCTGCCATCCCTATCGAATTCATTATACATGAAAATTGCTTTATGATTTCTAGATCCAGCACTAAAGGCACAATATATGAAATAAATAATTGATAGGTTGGGAGAATATACATGCAAAGGACTGTTTTCCAAAACAAAAAAAAGCCTTAACAGACATCTCACTGAAAAAGATATATAACCCAGCCAGTGTTGCTCAGTGGTTGGGTGTTTACCAGTGAACCGAAAGGTTACAGGTTCAATTTCTGGTCAGGGCACATGTAAGGGTTGCGGGTTCGATCCCCAGTGGGAGGCGTGCAGGAGGCAGCTGATCAATGAGTTCTACAGTCAAGAACTCACCTAAAGAGTTAGAGAGTGGATTTCCTTAATTTTGCTTTTCCTTTTTCTGTCAGTTACTGTAGATATATTCTAAATTATAGTTGCTAGACAAATTATAACCTTAAGAGAACAGACAATCATGTACACAGCAAAACTGTATGTAGATGTTAGTCATTTTATTGGTTATTTAAGTCACTATCAGCCTCTTTAATTTCCACAGACCCAGTGAACCCTGAAAGTAATTTGAGAAGGGATGCCAGTTCATTATTGATAGAAGCATATTTTCCTTCTGACACAAGCTCCCAGAATTTGAATTATGGTGGAACCTGCTCTATTATATGTTTTCATCATAAAAGGGCCCATTCTCTGCCTGTGCCCCCTCCACCAAATCAGGTTTTCTTAGAATTAAGAGGAATCAGAGGAATGTCGCAAGTTTTTTTCATTTTGTTTCAGAACAGAATACAATTATAATTGCATGAGTTTGGTGAAAAATAAAATGAGGATCATAATTCCATGACCAAGTATGTTCAGGAAAATTTTTAAATGGATTACAATTTATTTACTGTTTTCAAAGTCTTTTGTTATCTTGATGTCATGAAAATGACATCCCCCAATTAAAATGAGATCTTTTTCTTTTTTTGTTATGTTTTATTTTGCACTTATTTTTATTTTAAGCATGCCCAGTAACACGATTCACAAAGCTTAGCTCGAGAATGGAGGGTCACTGTGCTGCTTTTCCTCACAACCCACTTGCTTTTTAAGTCTCTGTCAACTTCCTGCCTCCAAAAAGCCTGCACAGAATCCTCCCAAATCCAATCCTACTATTATGATCTTCATTCGCATCTGTCATCATCATCTCATTCCCTTGGAGAGCAAGCCCATTGTTTGGGCCACCAGGCATCAGCATCCTTTGCTACTTTGGATTAAACTCCAACTATGTCCTTGGCTCACCTCAATTAGTGGTCACATGAAGTCCTACTTTAGTCTTTCTCCCTCTCCACAAGACTTTAATAAATTATCCATATTCCTTTTAGCCTAGAAAGTTCAGACATTCTCTTTCTAGTAACTAAATCTAATACTTTTCCTGAGCCAATACGATAGATGGCTCTTTGGTCAGTGATGCTCTGTCAGTGTCAGTGTCACAAGCTAATGGTGGAGTGTTCGTGGTTATGCCTAGCATGGCTTCTGGGCTCAGTGTAAGCTAGAAATAAGTTCTATGGTGGTACTTGTGCTATCTGAGCATTTCCCCCAGATGTTCCACAGCCTCACTTCCCATGTTGGATGTGATTCTCAAAGTACAGAATCAACTTTAATGTCAGCACTACCCTAGACCTTTCTGCAAATGAACGTTCCCAACACCACCCCCCTCCCCCTCAGAACTATGGTATCAGAAACCCTGGGGGTGGGCCCAGCAATCTTTTCCAGGTGATTCTGGTAAAAGCTCAAGTTTGCAAACACTGGTCTAATGGTTTGGTTGAGTTCTATACACATTTGTTCATTTCAATAAATGTCCCCCGTACATATTGGTAATTCTATCCTTTCTTAGAATGTAGCATTGGTTATTACCCACCCCCCAATTTTATGATATTTTCTTGGATCTTTGCCCCAGTATTTAGTGACATTTTTATTATATTTTCCACTAGGATCTCTCCTAATAGGAAAATTGTGCCTGTGGTTCCATTCCTTATTCTATTATAGGATGTGTGTATGTATATATTTTTTCCATTCCTTCATGATGCTGAGTGACTAGCTAAATGGATACATTAATTTAATTTAAGACTTCAAAGTTAAAATAAATCAAATAAAAGGACACATGAAATTCAGGGTCAGATAGAACAGATTTTAATGATCAACTGTGTGTTGATGGGTTAGCTACTTAACATCTCTAAGCCTCTTCTTTCTCAACTGCAAAAAAAAAAAAATACCCAAAATTTTAGGTTGTTGTAAGAATTCAAAATAAATAAGTAAAACATCAAGACTTAGTAGGAATTTGATGCATTTTGGCTTTTTGTTACAAAGTTATTAAATAGTAAATATTTAATGTTGCCACTACTAGATATTATTTTTGTTTAAAAGGAGCATTCAACATATTATTATTCCAAAGGAGTGAGAAAATCAGATACCTGGTTTCAATTATAGGAGCAGAGGAATAACTGTCTACTTCCATTTATCTCCTTTCACACACACACACACACCTTTCACTACAGCATGATAATTGGCTTTAAAACGTTTGCTTATTAATTTCTATTATTATTAGTGGGAAAACTCCAGTGTTCCTATTAATGGAAAAGTCATCATGCTGGTAATAACAATAACATGTGTTAGGAATTACATATCATAGATAACACTAAATTCTTTCTCTACATTTGAATAATAAACTGTAAGAATTCCTAAACTAAACTTGGCAGTCTTTCAGAGGCTGGGTAAATTTACAGTAAGAAAAAGGACTTAAAACATCGCCAATATGATTGGGTATAATATTTGCACAAATTGAGGTTATATCCTAGGAAAAAGTTTAAATTTTGATACAAACACATGAAATACAGAGTACACTTCACAGTGTTAATACACTAAGAAAAGGAAGTGATGAGCCTACCTTACATGAATCCAAAGGCTGTAATGTGGCTCTAGGCCCCATTAGGAAATACATCAAATAAAATAAATAAAAAATAAATCTTTGCAACATAAAATTGGAAATATATTTATGTGCACGCCCCCAATTACCAAAAATCACAGCAAGAACATTCATTAGAAAGCCCTTAAACTTAATGAAGGACATTTCTGTCATCAGTGGGATGATCCCAGGCCTGAACCAGGTGAAGGGGGTGGACCTGAATCTTTGCTTGGTAGAAAAACGTGAACATAAAAGAAAACTCACCACCTTTTAAAATTACTTTGCACATCATATAGTCTGACCTCTGATGTTTCAGGCTCATATATTTAACAGTGTTTCATCCAACATTTTCCATCACCCTCTCAACAGCCACCAAAAGCCATCCTGTGCAAGATGTGAGCAGAGAAACCTACTATCCCCTGTCCCAACCACCCCCGCCCCCTGCAGTTGAATTTCTTAAGGGGGACAAAGGCAAATCTATGAAGGAGCCTGACATTTAGAATTCGGAAAACAGAACAGGAGAAAGTGCATAAGAATATTGAAGGCAAAGAAGAAGAAAAGAAATAGCGAAGTTTTACAGAAACCAACGGCTGGCCCAGCTATTCCAATTGCAGGCCTAAGGAAAAAGTACAAATTGGGGTCCACATATCAGATATCTAAATATCTGCACATTTAACGGTTACATATCAATCCCGTGCCATATGTTCTAGGCTTTTAGTTAGGATATCACCAGCTCCTGGTTCCATTTTCTATTTTGTTATCTACAGCTACAGACTACTCCTAAAATGTATTGCTCTTAACCCTTTCCGGTCCAATGTTATTTTTGGAATTCAAACAGTCTGGTCCAAATTAATTGACGGGATTGAGAGTTGAACTTTTTAATGTTCTTATTGCTCAACGTTGGACCTGCTCCTAGCGCCTGGTCTGTCGAGTCAGCCTCGAGGTTGGGCCGAAAAGGGTTAAACCACTGTTTATTATTTGCTCAGAATTTTGCAATTTGGGCTGGGATCGGTGGACACTACCTGTGACTGCTTCAGTTGGGGCAGGTTGAATGGCCTAGAACTGGTGAGAATGACTCAACTAGTGTCACTGGCTTGAGTCCTTAGGTGTTTGCGGCTGGCTGGTGGCTCAGTTTCTGTGTCAAGTGGGTCCTCCAGGACGAAGATATTGAAAAAACAGATTCAAGAAACTATTAGACTTTAGGATGTTATCGAAAAACCATTTTGAAGAGAATAGATAATATTTTTAGAAAATGTAATATGGACAATTAATTCATATCGGAGGAGATAGAGTTGGATCCCTATTGCAAGTCACATAGTCGAAGCACAAAAAAAACAAAAATTTTGCAAAATTTGGAACATCTATGAAAAAAATCAATATTTCTAAATATATGAAGGCATCTTATAAATTAAAGGGAAAAAAATCAAAACAGCCAGTGGTCAAAAGCCCTTAGTGTTTGATTTGTGAAGGACAAAATAGCATTCACATATATGAAACAAAAAATGCAAAATGAAATATGAGTGAAGGCACATGTTCGTTAGTGGGAAAATCTTAACAAATCCATGCCATGGAATACTATGTAATCATTAGAAACTCTCAAAGATTTCAAGATATGGAACACCCAGGGCGTATTGTAAAGCAACTGGAAGTAGACTTTAAAACAGTACACGTAGCATATGCAACATTTTTATGTAGTGTTCTACGTGTTGCTAGTTTCATTTCGGAATACACAGGGGTTGGCAAAAAGTATGTTTATAGTTGTGAGTACTTGAAACAGAGTTTATTCTTGTATTATTATTTATTAACTAGGGGCCCAGTGCACAAATTCGTACATCTTGAAAGGAACTGTGGGCTGAGGCTGCAGTGGGCACAAGGGAGGGTCTCGGCCCATCCTCCGTGCCTCTGCCCGGCCCCTCCTGCTGTGGCCCCTGGTCCCCTCTCTGCCGGCAGCCCTGCTCCTGCCACTGCTGCTCCCACGCACTGATGGCGCCGGCCCCGTTTGCACCCACTGATGGCGTGGAGCTATTGGGACCCGCGCCAGCCGTGGGTGCAAGCGGGGCTGGCACCATCAGTGGGTGTGAGCAGTAGCTACTTCCCTGATTGCCCCTCAGGAGCAGGGGGAGGTGGAGAAGCCCTTAGGGGCAATTGAGGCCAGCAGTCACTGCTCACACTCTCTGGTGGTGCTGAGCAATTGGGACCAGTGCCAGGTGCTGGCAGTAGGTGCGAGTGGTGGCTCCAGCGCCAGCTGCAGGTGCAAGCGGGACTGGCATTGTTGGTGGGTGCAAGCAGGGCCAGCGCCAGCAGCAGGTGCGGGTGCCAGTTGGGACCGTGGCACGCAGGAGCAAAGAATTTTCAGTAACCACCAGAGGTTCACCCCGATGACAGCAACCGGCGCCCTGACCCGTGTTGGTCTGGTGCCCCTGCTCAGCATCCTTCCGCAGTCGACACCCGCCATGTTCCACACGCGCCCCCTGTGGGTCAGCACATGTCATAGCGACCAGTTGTTTGGTTCTGTTGTTCAGTTCCGCCGTTTGGTCTATTTGCATGTTAGGGTTTTATATATATAGATTATTGTATTATTTTTCATATGAACAACTGCAAATCAGTTTTGCTCACCCCTATATTTTAAAAGTTTCATCATTAATGAAGCATTCATAAGCTTTTTGTTTTAGTATGATTAATCTTTGTAATCTCTACTCAAAGCCAGTGTAAGCATTTGTCATGTCAGGGATGTCGTGATGCGGTGTAGTGCTGACCTGAGGGTGCTAGAAAGCCCACTGGTGTCTGCGTGAGGTGCATAGAGGGACGGGAAGGTATGTGCAGGTCATGTAATAATATCGTGTTAAGATGTGGTTAAGTAAGCGTGCCTCTAAGGCTCCTGCTGACTCTGAAATTCTGATTTCTCTTGTATCCTTCATATCCTGTGTTTGCCTCTTCATTCCCTCCCAGTCCTTGCACTCACTGTGGCTCCGAGAAGGGGTGCCACATCTGCTCCCATACTTGGTAGCAACTCCATGCTGATAAGATGTACTTTTTTCCCTGGGCCTCTGAGCAGCTGTTGTGCTTCTGGCCTTTCACAGCTATCTAAGTAGATTCCTGTTTTATTCACTTTGCTGAGAATCTACAGGCTCATAAAATTGTTTTCATAAGAGTCTTAGAAAATAGTTCCAATATAAGAAGCCACTGTGCATGAGATTGTTGGGGAGCTGTGGAATGTAATCTCAGGGTCAAATATATGTATGCCATTCAGTATGCAAATTTTAAAGTAGTGATCGAAAAATACTTCTTAAAGAACTTTATTCAAAGTTCCAAAACTGGAAGCAACAAATATTCAAGCCTCTAAAAACTTAATGAGAAAGCCTATTACCATTTTATAAGTGGATGCTTTGCATGTGAAAGACAAATTGTATACTGTGTCAGAGACCATAAATATGTTTGAAAAATATTTTCTGTGGATCGTTGATTGTACTGTCAGAAAAAGAAATGAAATGAAGGGCTCTCCCTTTTTTCCCTTTGATTAGAAGTTTGTCAGATGTATTGGGCAGGTGATTTCCATGCGCATCTAAGGTTGAAAATCCCCCAAACAGATATGCCTCTTAATTCTTTCTTCTAAACTGCATTGCATTCCAGGAAATTTAGTCGTGTTCCTAATAAAATTTCAAAGTGTTTGGAACCTCCAGTTAACAAGAAGTTTTCTGCTCTTCTCTTTCAGGAAGGAGGTAAATTATAATGAGCACATATTTAGGGTCACATGCACTTGTACATACCTGTGTGAGTGCACATGTATATATAAAAGTTAACTTTCCAGGGATTGTTCTGGGACAGCATTTTGGTTCCAAATTTTTATACTTGTTATAGCCACAGTTGCCATGATTCCTGATGTTTACTTTTATGTTGCACAGCTCAAATTCTTTCAAGCAACAAAATGAAAACACTGACAACAAAACTTCATTTATAGCCCACATATTTTTTTTTTGGTCTTACAATGGTAAGAATCTACCATTGTATTTTTTAAATGACACTGATGGAGATGATTGAAACAAAATGATTATTTCCAGGAAATTCAACAATTCAGAGCTCCCCTTTCTATGAATATTTTTTAGAAAAGGTTTTGTTCATTATGTTTGTATAAGAGTATATTACACATCATAGAAAAATTAGGGAGATGTCATGAGCTGATCTTAAAATCAATGTAAAATATGTTGGCCAGATTTTATATCTAAGTTGATAAATAATAATGCTGAAAGGACCCTCCATATTATAAAAACATCAATATATTGAATCAAGAGATGTTAGAGTAAGTGCTATCTGTACCCTCACTGTAGTTTCTTATTTCAAACCTTCCCAGTGTGTCCTTACTTTACCTGTTTACAAAGGAAATGTATTTAAAAAGAAATACCCTGGGAGGTAGATATTAAGGTCTACTTGACCCTGAGGTGGCCAGCCCACCTGAGTTTATGTGTAACTCCTGTTCTCTCAGGGTGTGGCTTGGCATGAGATTTCCCTCAGTGCTTCTTCAAGGATTAAGTCATCCCATTAATGCCAGATATGAATTTTAAGGACACTTTATAGCTTGGATGAGAGTGAATTCTCAGATTGCCAGCTCAATCCCTGAATGGAAGCAAAACAAACTATCACTTTCCAATTAGAAAAGTTTTTCCTACTTTCTCCTCAATGTCTCAGTGGGGAAAACTGTATTTAAAAACAAACAAACAAACAAACATTCAACTTTAAAATTTATCTAACATTTTTCAACCAAATGCATGAAAAATAAATGTTTGTTGGGTGATACACTCTACTTAAAGATGGATACTTGAAGGGCCTTGGAGGGTGAACGTTGGGTGAGCCTCGTATCACCCAAAATAGTATAGCACATTCAATGTGCGTACAAGATAGCCTATTTGGAGATACCTTTTTAAAAGAAATAGCTTTCTTTGTAACCAAATTAATGATTTAACTTCTTTGTCAGGGAAACACCACCTTTAATTACTGTTGAGGAATTCCTTTTTCTATCTTTTCAGTTTGTGCAAGGCCAGTTTCTAATGGATTATTCAGCAACATTTATCTCATTATTCAGCAACCCAAACATCTGTCTTATATCTTTTTCTCCTTTCTGCTTATTTTCCTCTGACTCTCGTCCCTTCCATATTCACTTCTTTGTGCCATTTTTGGGGGTGTGCCCTTTTAATGTAATGAAATATCCTTTTATCTAAAGTGATTTTGGTCTGGCAAAATAAACTCTCTCAAAAAGGATTTTCTTTTTTAAGCATATCAGATTCATATTTTCTCCTCTCCCATGATATTCTGAGGTTATGGCTTTGAATTTTCTCTTTTTATTTTTTGTACAAGGCTGAATGATTCATAGAGCAAGAATGCTGAAGTAGGAAGTATCTGTGTTTGGATAGTGTGATTGGTTCACACTTGCTTTTTCTTTATTTTACATGCAATGAAAAGCTTTCTCAGTTTTAGCTGAGCCTTTGCAATTAAAATTAGCCATAGTGTCTAATGGCTCTTGAAGGATCACTCTTCTTTGTGGTCACCCATACAATTTAGAATTGGTATGTGACATGTAAAAGGTTCAGGGCATTTGAAGTATATCAATGCTTATTGATAATACTTGAGCTTTTAAAAAAGAGGATCTCTTTTCTTTGGTGGATGTAGACTGGCAGTTGTATGATTACACCCAGGGATTCTTCTAGGCTCAGCATCTTGAGACTGCTGGAATCCTCGGTCCTTAGTCCTTCTCTTTATAGTCACTTATTTCCCCCTCCGCTTCCCTTGGACCCATAGCCCTCTTTCTCTTCTCACTACTGCTGATACTGCCGGCTTCCCGTGCTGCCTTCCCCGTTCTCTGTCTTTATGTTCTTTCTTCTTTTGGGGAGTTTAAAGGTGGTTTTGGTATGGGAAGAGTCAAATCAAATCTGTTGCTTAGAATTAGAATTTTGAGTTGTCACATGCTTTGTCAGGATAGAAAGAAATAAGCATACAAATGCGGTGCACAGGAATATGACATGATGTTTAAATAATTAGTGCTTATATTTTCTACTTTTCCTTACCAACCATGTAAAGTAAGATGTTAACATGTGATATCTTGTTATTTCTGATCATTTTACTCATATTGGGGTCATTGGGGACTCTCTGTTGTTTTGGGGTTCTTGGGTCGCAGCTGAAATAAGCATTTTCAGAGCCCCACAGGAGGATGAGAGGTGGTAGAAGGTTTTATTGGCACAGAGTTACATTCCTCGGGTTGCAATGCCCCATTTCCTCCAAGCCAGTCCTGAAGGAGGGGCCGCTGGGAGTTCAGCAGAGCCAGAAGGAGGGTCAGTGTCCAGAGTTTCCATGCCATGTTGTAGCAGGGCGCGGTTCAGCATTGAGGCCAGATTCAAGTCCATTAGTCCACGCAAGGAGCCCAACATGGCCATGGGCCGTGTGCATGCAGGGAGCATAACACCCCTGCAGCAGCGGTCACAGGAGCCAGGCACCCTGGAGCCTAGAAGCTTGTATATTTAGATTCCTCCCACTTGCAGTGGCCATCCCCATCCTGGCTAATTACCTGTTTGCAGGTATGATTGACAGGTACTAGTCTCCCATGTTGCTCAGACTTTACTGGACATGCATCTGAACTGCCTTTGTCTCGTCCCTGTCAGTTAGCGGGGAATAGATTTGGAAAGTGTTGAATGCAGCTTTTGGGCAAAGCTGTGTGAAGGGAATGCCTGTTCTATTTGGTTTCCCTTTCACTCCTTTCCTGTTTAATAATAACAAGGTTATTACAATGGTATCGATATAATCTGTTTTTAGGTGCAAACATTTTAGAACAGAATAGGAGGCTAATGTTTTACCCTTCATTATTTGGTTCCATTTTATAATTCTTGCCCCTGATATCCTCACATTGACAGTTTTTGGGTCCATGAGATTGCCATCCATAAACAGCAAAGGCCAGTTCTCTGGCTGGATGAACAAGAAATGCAGATGCAAATACTCTGTGGCCAGCTGTGTCACCAGGAGTCAAATACATGGTAATGCTTAGGAAAATCACATATTTTTACTGTGATCTCCCCCCCCTCACACACCATTTCCAAAATACATTTTCCCATTTAATCCACAAAGTAGCACTGTGATATAAGCAGGGAGTATACCATACAGTCAATTTTTAAATATAGGATTTGTCTTAGTATCTTTAAGTGCCTTGCCTGAGCTTCAACGGCTAAAGAGTTAGTAGAACTGGGTCTCAGATGTAGGTCTCATGCCTCTTGGTCCAGGTCTCCATGTGTTACACTCTTTTACCTCTTTGTGAGATTACTGTGTCAAGAAGAACGCTGTTGAAGCTTTTACTGAGTTCATAAATGAAAAGAGGAGCTACCATAAGCTGTCATGTCCCATGGCGACTAAAGCACCCCCTTACAGGAGGATGAGTCTTCTTAATTTAAATTCTGAACTTTCATGAGAAGGACAGAACCCAACTGTGTCCCCCACTGACATCCTAGAAGTATCGAAATGCACACTACAAACAAAACAGGATTCATTCATATTAAAGAAGCAGTTCTCATTTTTGTGTTCATTTCCATCATGACTTCAGTTCTTTAAAGAACATGGATATGCTAATTTATTGAAAGTTGCCCACATTGGAGTTTTGAAATGAAAGTCTTCTGACATGACTAGATATAAAGCTTTGGCTTTCTGTGATTTTTAAGGTTGATAAAAATATCGTTATTGCCTTTCCCCAATTTCAAACATTCATGCCATCAAAGGTGAGATATGATACTTTTTTTCAGATAAGAATATCAATCTGGCTTTTAACTCTTTGAAATGGAAAGCAATGTCTCCAACCCCAGGATTAGTATCAGATGCTGTGCTTTTTAACCTGGACATTGGTGAACTGTATTTTAAAAATACCCCAATCTTCCCTTGGTAAGTACAGTATAAGCCTTGAAGAACCATTATACTCTGTAATCACCTTGATTAAAGAAGAATAAAAAGGGTTTCACAGCAATCAAAGGGCTCTCAAATTCTCATGTCTAACATCCATTATCTTCCTTCTTCCTGCTTCTAGCCTGCAGGTGTTGGTCAAAGTAGGGGACCATCTGTGCTCTCTACTGATAGACTTTGATTAAAATATTTTTTTCTCATTCTGCAAAGAGCTCATCAAAATTTTAATTTGCTAATCAGGATTTCTTTAGATTAATGCCACAGTAATCATTTAAGGAACTAGAATACAATGTAAAACTGTCCCTCACTGAAAGTATGTTCTCACTAGTGTAGCCAAAGCATTTATCTTTAACGTGTGTTTCCACTAGGAACTTTGAGATATAATATTCTTAAGTAATTGACAATAGTGTGATAATAGAACCCAGCTGACAAATATGGCATATTTAATTCTCATTTTTAAATTAGTGATGGATTAGTCTGGGCTTCTGGCTCCATAAAAGAACCTAAGCATGATAGCTATCAGCTTGGGTTTATCTGATCCTCTAATTCAGGGGTGGGCAAACTTTTTGACTCGAGGGCCACAATGTGTTCTTAAACTGGACCGGAGGGCCGGAACAAAAGCATGGATGGAGTGTTTGTGTGAACTAATATAAATTCAAAGTAAACATCATTACATAAAAGAGTATGGTCATTTTTTTTTTTAGTTTTATTCATTTCAAATGGGCTGGATCCGGCCCGCGGGCCATAGTTTGCCCACGGCTGCTCTAATTAGTTGATCTATGGTGTACACACTCTAATCAATTGATTTGTGGTGTACACAGTCCTTGTTTCCTTACCCATCAAATTCGGTGTGTAATTTAGTGTGTTGATCCTAGTTTTTATACATTTAAATGTCTTAGTTTTGATTATGGTTTTGGTAGCACTGTCATCCTGAAGGCTAGTTAAAATAGTCTTGAAGATTTCAGTGCTTTAAAGAGAATAAGAAAGAAGACTTTTAATAAAATGAAGATTAACTTTGCTTGAATCCCAGCCCAAATTTTTATTTCTACTAGATGATTAAATAGAAAATATTATCTTAGGTGCAAGGTTTTATAATAAACTAGAGGCCTGGTGCATGAAATTCGTGCACTCGGGGGAGGGGTGTCCCTCAGCCTGGATTGCAAGAGGCTGCAGGCTAGGCTGAGGTACCCCACCTGTGCACGATTGGGGCTGGGGAGGGACGCGGGAGGTTGGCCAGCAGGGAGGGACCAACCATGGGCTCCAGGGCATGTCTGGCCCATCTGGCTCAGTCCCGATTGGCCAGACCCCAGCAGCAAGCTAACCTACTGGTCAGAGCATCTGCCCCTGGTGGTCAGTGCACATCATAGTGACTGGTTGACCAGTCGACTGTCTGCCCCCTGGTGGTTAGTGCACATCATAGTGAGCAGTTGAGTGGCCATAGCATATCATTAGCATATTATGCTTTGATTGGTTGAATGACCAACCGGACGACTGGACACTTAGCATATTAGGCTTTTATTATATAGGATCTTTTGCTTTTATTTTTTTCAAATTTAGTAAAATGAATGTTTTTGGTATCAGTGACTGAAGAAATTATTTTCATATTTAATCAATCAAATGGTCAGAAATCCAAAAGAATTTAGCATCTTGATTGCAATGCACTCTTGGTCAACTGTGGTGAAACAATTCACACATAAATGAAGTTAAGATGGTGAGCCATCACAATTCATAAGTGATTTATATGAACTTGAATCATCCATGCTTCCTTAGGGGCCTATACCGGACATTCTAACTAGTCTCTGTTAAACTTACTGTCTCAATCATTATTTCTGGGCCTGTGGTTTTCTATGAATCATTAATTTGCCCTTCCTATAGATTATTAAGAGATATTATACTGTTCTCGTGGTTATATTAAAATGAAAAAATGGTATGTTCTTCCACAAGATTCATTTAAAAAGACAAAACACTTGGTTCTAGTTTTAGTATCTAGGTGACAAAGACAATACATTATCACATACTATTTTTTTCTTTCTCATATGTGCTATATTCTGATGAAGCTTAAGTTTGGTTAACATGGAGGTAGAGAATATAAAATCCTATTTAAAAAGTGTATTTTAGATGTGCACCTTCCAGAAGAAGGGGATACATTTGAGGAGATGCTTGAATAAGTCAATTTGAAATGCCAGATAAAGAGAAATATTGTTTCTATACTGATTAAACTCATTCTCTGGTGAAGGTTACCCAAAGCCAATAGACTTGGCCAATGGTATTATTTTATGGTGACCAATGTCTCTACTTTACTTCCTCTTTTTTCTGTAGGGAAAAAAGTTCCTCTCAGTGAAAAACTATGCATTGTCCATAGTACATCCTTTAGTGTTACCTTATTCTGATTCCGTGGGAACTATTTTACAATCCTGTAAATTGTAGATAATCTCTACTGGTCCAATAGAGGTCCAGTTGAATTTCCTGTCCCATCAGGTGGAAAAGATAGTTTTTCCTTCACTTGCATATACATTTCAAGTTCCTAATCTATAAATTTGTTTTTTCAGATCTCTGTTAAACCACTTAATGACACCTCTCTGGTTCCCTCATTGATTGACTAAAAGAAAATATTTAAGATATTTTTGTATCTGTATAAGAAGCCTGAGTTTAATTTTTTCAAAAATAATCATTTAGAACTTCTTTCTTTAGGGCAGATGTTTTCAACATCAGTCTTATTGGCATTTGGGGCCAGATAATTTGTTGTTGTGAGGGGCCTTTCTAAGCATTGTAGGATATTTAGCAGCTTCTCAGACTTCAGCTGTAGACACCAGTGCCACTCCCCAGTCTGGCAACCAGAAATGTCTTCAGGTATTGCCAAGGGTTGCAGTTGAGAAGATTTAAAATCACCCCTGCTCTGGAGTAAAATACATGTGATATAATTTCCTACAAAGAGTAAAGTCCTCTGCTTATTTATTCATTTAACTAATGTTTATTGATACTACACTCGCACCACAGAAAATGCAGTAATAAATAAAATTTCATGTCATATAGGTTTTGTTTCTATATGCTTCCTTACTAAAGCAACAGAAAATTTAAATTTTATATACAGGTAGATATTTATGTTACAATGCCATTTACTCTATATAATAATATAATTTAAAATGAGGAATAGGCCTGGCTTTTAATTTAATATAGGTATTTCCAACAAGGAATGAACTAACATAAATATTTTCAAATGTGTTAAAGAATAAACTTTGAGAAAAAATGTAGTGTGGTAGATTTTATCAAAGGAGGACCAAAACAAGCTTCTCAATGTCAGAATGAGAATCAGAAGCTGAATATGAAACCCTGTGGGATAGCTTCAGTTTTTGAAAACTCTAAGATGCTACATCCCTCACTGTAAAAATCCATTTAGGCCATTGAGGGAAATTGTAGGAACATTCACAAAGTGAAGGTAGAAAGAGTAAGTGACCACTAATGTTCCATCTGCGAACCAGAGAACAGCTCCTCCCCCACCTCACCCCCCCCCCCCCCCGCCCTTTCAGGGAAAAGAAGAGAATATTATTAGGCACAACATTAGAATGAAATGTTCTCTACACCTTCGCTCCTCAAAGTGGGGCTCTGGGATCAGCAGCTTGTTAGAGACAGACTCTCAGACTCCCCCATAGACCTCCTGTGTCAGAACCTACGCTGAACCAGGTGCCTAGGTGCACACATGCATCTTCAAGTCTGAGAATCTCTGCTGAGCATTCAGGAAATCCGTTGTCAGCACAGGGTAAACTGGCCGAGTACCAGGTCTTAAGAAAGTGATACAGTGAGAGCAAGCCAAGATTTGCCCCATAAGGTTTATTAGGGTTAGAGGTTAGCACTGAGATTTATTTATTAGTTATCAGTTATTTATTTATTTATAATTTTTAAAAAGTATATTTTTATTCATTTCAGAGAGGAAGGGAGAGGGAGAGAGAGAGATAGAAACATCAATGATGAGAGAGAATCATTGATTGGCTGCCTCCTGCATTCCCCTACTGGGGATCGAGCCCGAAACTCAGGCATATGCCCCTGACTGGAATCGAACCTGCAATCCTTCAGTCCGCAGGCCAACGCTCTATCCACCAAGCCACGCCGGCCAGGGCTAGCACTGAGATTTAGACCAGAAGCAGGACTTAGGAATGTGGAAAGATGATTCTGTAGCATGGTATTTGGAGGTCTTACTTGACAGTTCAACACCGACACAAAAAGAAAACGTTCAGTTGCATTTTCTCTTTGGAGACCTTGAAGAAGCTGGAAAAATCCCTTTGTCCATGTTGTCATTTAATTCCAGTTTCACCCTTTAATCTGTGCCTTTTCTTGGAATACCTTTTATGTTTCAAGTTGCCAGTGCTCTCTCCCCTGTCAGTCAGTGTCCCTGACTTCCCATGCCCTCTAGACAGTCCTTCAAAGTCACTGGATGGAATCTGAACTTCCTTGGCTGTATTCTGGCTGTGACATTGAATTCCTTACAAGATATGTATTTGTGCTTGCCCTCAAAACCCCTAATTGCTCTACTTTTTAGGATGTGTCTGATGCTAGCACCTCACAGTCTAAATCGTGCCTGGGGGCTTTAGTTAGCTCTCAGGGGCCTGGTTACCTTTATAGTCATTAGCTGCCAGGGATGTCTCTGTTAGTTCTTACATTCATTTCCTATTTCCCAACTGTGTGTTAGACAGTAGCTTAGTTATTAGCGAGATAAGAACTAAGGGATAAATAAGCCTCAGGCACGTCCTTGGGGAGCTCAGATCTCTCATCGCTTACACACCTATTTATTTATCATTTATTTTCTGACAACAAGGAAATGCTGGAAAATACGAATGGGCCTTTTGACTTCCAGATAGGCTATGGTGTCTGAAAATAAACTTTTATGATAAGAAATAATATTACTTGGTTCCTTCTCTTTATCAGGCCAGATTCTGAGCGGATTACCTACTTTAGCTCACTTAATCCTCACAACAACCCATTCCCATCCCCACCCCCACCCCCACCACCACCCCCACTTTCCAGATGGGGAAGGTGAGAAGACAGAGTTAGGTAACTGGCAAAGGGCTGTTTGGCTGGCAAGTGGAAGAGCTGGAGATTCGAATGGAGGTGGTCTGGCTCCAGGCCTCACCTCACAAATTTCACTTTCAAGCACATTGTCACCTATCCCATAAAGTACCTCTCCATGTCTTTTTGATAAATGAAAGTCATACCTCCCTTATTTTACATTCTAGGACACTTCCTCCCTTTCTACAGGGGAGGTCTATCAGTGATGGCCCATGCACAATTTATTTTGTAAATAAAATGTTTTGAACACAGCCACGCCCATTGCTTTACATTTTGCTCAGGACTGCTTTTGTGTTAAAATGACATGGGCTGGGTGGTTGTGGCAGAGACCTCCAGACCTGAAAAGCCTAAAATATTTATTAACTGGCTCTTCAAAGTAAAATGTGCCAGCGCCTGTTCAAACCGAAGTACAAAATCAATTCAGCTTACATACTCCATTAAAAAAATTGAGCGTTTTTGCTCTTATATGCTGAATATAATACTTGCTATGAAGCTTAATGGAAGAAAATAAACTACATATATCTCCATGGTATAATTTTCACATAATGGCAGTGGGAATTAGAGGGGAAACAATTCTTTGTTTCAAGAGCATGTCTTGTTTGTGCCATGGCGGTGTGCCCCTGCTATTGGCTTCCGTGGTCCTGAAATTGGGAAACTGGGCTTGCCATCCATGAAGAACAGTTGCCATTGCCTTTTATTGTTGTCGCATGAGCTAAATAATACATTTTTGTTAGCAATTATTTAGCAAACCTGAAACTGAAAAATAAATTTACATAATCATTTGTCTTTTGTAGTACATACTAACATCGTAATTGGAAAAGAGGGGAAAGTATTTTGCCTCCTTTCAGTTATTGGAATGCCAAGACTTGAAAAAAACAAAGCATTAACAAGTCAGGTTTTAATTTTCATTATAAATGGGAATACATTCAATATTTATTCTGTTTTATCACTTCTTTTTATTACCTTTTACTTTGTTTTACATAAAATATGAAAAGTATGCTTTGAGTGTATTTTGTACTGCTATAATTACTTAAAGCTTAATTTGTTTTTAATAATTTAATAGATGAAATGAAATAAAAAGAGCATTTAATTGAATATGCATCGTTCTAATCAGGGAGTGCATTTATGGAAAGCAGTTAATCATTTGCACAAAAATTTTTTACATGACAAATAAATTAAAATGTAATTTAAATAAAAATAGCAATGTTTTAATAAAGTTAAAAGGAATTCTTTCCTTAATCATTCTGTTATTGTTGTGAGTTCCTATTTCTTATGGAGAAATATTGATTTGACTATTGATCTTATTTTCACTGAAATAATAATTTTTGAAAGTGTGATACTCAAACCTTTTCAAAATAGAAAAGAATTATCATTTGTTCCATATGCACACTACTCTTTGCCTTTTGTTTCTTAAAAGAAAAGTGGGTATCTAAATATGCAGGTTTTAAAATCATGTTCTTTGGTAAAATGTAATGGAAAACAATTTGGTTAGAATTAGGAATTAAAAGACTGTTTCTTTTAGATTATGACAAGGAATGAGTCTGTGGATTTAAATATACATAACTTTTATTTAGAGTGGTTTGGACTCTGCTATTCATCCTTTGAAGTTTAACTATATAGTTAATTTGGACACAGTAGCCACTTCTCAAATACTTTTCTCATGGACATTTGATCCAAGTTTAACTCTCTTTTCCAGTTCTCTCAAGAAAGCCATGACTTGGCTTAGTTCGTTTATGAAAAAGTAAGTTCATATGTAAGTAGTTCATTTGTGTAAGTAAATTGACTTGTTTGTGCTTTAAAAATAATATTCAGAAGAGTGTGGCCTAATTTTTAATGTTTGGCTTTAAATAATGCATGTACACTCTGGATATTTAGCATCCTACATCAAAGCATTGGATATTAATTGTCATTACATGTTTTTGGTCAGAAAGTTTGTTTTGTTGTATGCAGTTTTGTGAATGAAATGAAAAAATGATGGATTATACTCCTTTCTCTGTGTGAAAAGTATCTTTTTTTCTCTTTTTTCCCATTTATTGCAGTCTTAATTGCTAGCTTTTTTATTTTTAATTCTTTATCGTTTAAAATATTACATATGTTCCTTTTTGCCCCATCGACCTCTCCCCGGACGTCCCCACCCCCCAGCACATGCCCTCAGTCCCCTATTGTATGTGTCCATGGGTTATGTTTATATGCATGCATACAAGTCCTTTAGTTACTCTCTGAACGCCCCCCCTCCCCACAACCCCTTACCTTCCCTCTGAAGTTGGACGGTCTGTTGGATGCTTCTATGTCTCTGTTTCTAATTTTGTTCATCCCTTTATGTTGTTCATTATATTCCACAAATGAGTGAGATCATGTGGTATTTATCTTTCTCCGACTGGCTTATTTCACTTAGCATAATACTCTCTAGTTCCATCCATGCTGTTGCAAATAGTATGAGTTCCTTCTTTTTTGCAGCAGAGTAGCATTCCATTGTGTAGATGTACCACTGTTTTTTAATCCACTCATCTGCTGATGGGCACTTAGGCTGTTTCCAAATCTTAGCTATTGTAAATTGTGTGAAAATGAGTATTTTGCTTTTATTATTGTTTTCCTCAACGGGCACCGTCTTGGAGAAGAGAGAATGATGACTGCTGTATATATCCAGACCCGGCTCTCTTTCAAATGAAGGAAGCATTGACATTTATTAAGGATCAAATGAACACAGTATTTTTTAAAATTGTAGAACTATAGAGGTATCATAGTTGATGGAAACCCAGCCATTGACAGAAGACAGAGCTGTCAGTTATTTGAATGAATCTAAGCTAGAACACTCAATTTATAGATAGAAAAGTGGGCACCAACATGGCTGTAGAGAGAGCTCGATCTGGAGCAGAGTATGCAGCATATTAAAATCAAATGAGACAAGCTTTGAAGTTGCATAGAACTGGGTTCAAGTCATAATGTAGTTACTTATTAGTTATCTGACGCTAAGGTAAATGGCTTAACCTCTATATCACCCTATTTCTGCACCTGTGAAAATGGTCCCTCCTACACACAGGCCTAACCTGAGAAGACAGATGTTAAAACACTTAGTGAAGTGCTTAAGGCATAGTAGGCATTGGATCAGTAACACTCCCCTTCTTGAAAATGCCCTAGAACGTAAATAGTCAAGCCAGTCCTTTTGATTGCTCCTTCCTCTCATGTCCATAATTCTATCACTTAATGAGTTTAGACTGCTGACTCACAGGTTCTGTGTCATAATCCTTCCATGACAAAAATTTATTTGATAAGCCTGTGTTAGGCAGCAAGGTCAATTGAGTGCCATTTGCTTTTTCTTCTAAGTAATCAACTTCATTCCTCTGGCATGTGGAAACCTTTCAAGGCCTGGAGAGTTTTAAATGTTCCTACTCAACAAATGTTTATTATTTAGATACAAAAGAGTTCATTTAACCTCATTGGCCAATAATGTTTCACAAAAAGATTCTGTAATGTCATGTGCTTAAGTGTTTTTATTCACTTAAAAATGATTCCAGTCCTGGCTTTTTTAATCTTTAAATATTCTTTGCTTAAATATCCCTTCCTCAGAGAGGTCTTTTCTAATCATATTAACCAAGTGGACTGCCTTGTAATCTTTATCTTGGGCTGAAGTTTTTATCTTTTCATGACACCTAAGACAATTTGCAAATACATTGGTTAATTTTTGCTTTCTTCATTAGTTTATAAACTCCAGGAGAACTGGAGGCTAGTCTATTTTCTTATTTTATCCTGAGCATCTAGTTCCAATTGTGGCAGATGGAAGGTGTTTAATAAAATATAAAATATATACTGAAAGAAAAAATATCCATTTTCTGAGGAGTTCAGAGTAGAAGGTGACAGAGATATCCTAAATCTATTACTGCAGAACCTGGCTTGGAAGAAGATCAATGTAATTTTTTAATCATTTTTTCTAATATTGGGATGTGGAGTTAAATGTTAGACACTTGAACATTCATTTTTGATAGTGAATTTTTTAATATCAGTTCATAAAATGTACAGTGAATTGAAATCGAGGCAGAGCATAATTTGGAGATCTAGTCAGAGACAGTGACTCTGAGGATATAATTTTTGAGCAGAGACATAAAGGAAAGAAAGTTGGGAACATTTTGTAAAGATCTTAGACAAAATCATTGCTGAAAATAGAAAGTCCCTGAGGGGAAACAAGCAGGTGATTGACAAGCAGCATGATGGCCAGCAATGCTGCAGTTGAGGGAAGAACAACTGGGTCAGAGCGACAGGTCCTGTCTATGATGACAAGTCATTGGAGAGCTTTGAGCTGGGCAGCAATGAAATCTGACTGTTAGGAAGGGATATTCTGACTGATCTAGACAGAATTGACAATAGTAAGGGAGACAAGAATAGGTTTGAAGAGACCCATTAGGAAGTTACTGGGAGAGGATAAGTGAGGGAAGATGGTGGTTAGAACTGTGGTAATGATGGCACTGCAGATGGTGAGATGATGAATTAAGAGATGTCATTTGAAGGAAGGTCCGGCTGTACCTGCTGATGGATTGAATGTTGACTGTGAGCAAAAGAAAGGTCCAAGAGTGATTCATAGAATGAGGACGTAGGTGAGTACTCATGCATTTTCTGAGATGGACAAGATTGGGGGAGGAGCAGGTTGGGTGGGGTTAAGAACTTAGTTTTGGATATTTCAAGTATGAAATGGCAACCAGTGAAGATGTTGAGTAGGAGCCATTAATTTTACCTCCATTATCTATTTTCCTCAAGACAAAAATGTGTAGGGGTAAATGGCACAACCATCATTATCATTTTTTTATGAGGAAACTAAAATGCAAATCTTGAGTGAACCAGGATTTGTACTCAAAATTTCAGGCTCTGAATTGAGACTCTAAAGTAATACCTTGGTTATAGCTACCAAATAATTTTCTGATGTTTTCATGTTAAAACTGTAGAACAGAAAGCATTTGCTATTGAATTTTGTAGCAACTAGAAAGTAAGTACAAGTCCAAATTGAATTATTAGATTTACCATGACATAACCTGATCAACTTCCTCCAAAGTCCTTTGTTTGTTTTTTAAAATCTGTATTTATTGTTGAACGTATTACAGAAGTCCTTCTCCCCCCCCCCCCCAATTGGCCCCCTCCTCTCCACTCCCTCCTCCTTCCCAGGCCTTCACTACACTATTGTCTGTGTGCATGGATTTTACATATATGCATGTAAGTTCTTTGGTTAATCTCTTTCCAACCCCACCTCCCACCCCTTCCCTCTGAGAATCGTCTGTCTGTTGCATGCTTCCATGTCTCTGGATCTATTTTGTTTGTCAGTTTATTTTATTGATCAGATTCCACATATGAGTGAACTCATGTGATGTTTGTCTTTTTCTGACTGACATATTTCACTTAACATAATATTTTCCAGGCCCTTCCATGTTTCTCAAAGGATAAGAGATCCCTTTTTTTTATAGCTGCACAGTATTTCATGCTGTAAATGTACCACAGCTTTTTTATCCACTCATCTACTGATGAGCACTTGGGCTGTTTCTAGATCTTAATTATTGTAAATAATGCTGCTATGAGCATAGGGCTGCATATATTCTTTCTGACTGGTGTTTCAGGCTTCTTAGGATATATTCCCAAGAAAGGGATCACTGCGTCAAATGGCCGTTCCATTTTAATTTTTTTGAGGAGACTTACACTGTTTTCCATAATGTCTGCATACTATTTCCCATAGTGGCCTCCTTCCCCCTTCCCTCTGAGGAATCTCAGAATATCATTTTTTAAATGCTTTACATGTAACACTAGAATTTTTAAATGTGAAATATATTAATGAATTAGTCACTGTTCTTGTAGGAAACAGGTAGTAAACTCAAATAGGAGAGTTTAATGAGTGGAGCAAGCTCAACAACAAGGGATGAGAGGCACCACAGGGCTAGAAGCAAATTGCCACCTTTAGTCCTAAGGAGGAGGCGGAGGGATGAGTTTCAGAAACCCAGAGAGAACCCCTGTTGAAAGAGGCCAACAGATGGGAACTGTGATCTTTGGTAGATAATCACAGCAAACTTGAAACAGTGCAGTAGTGGTAACTGAAGATTCAACCTCACTTTCCCCACCTCAGTCTCCTTGACACCCCCACCCCCACCAGCATTGCTCAGTCCAGTCAGAAAACAAGAGACCCATTGAGGCAGGTAAGGCTTCTGGCATAGAATAGAGCAGGTAATGGTGAGGACTGGATCTGGTGGGGCAAATCTAGCACCGTTATTGATACTACCTTTTTATTTTATTTTTTACATATATTAGTTCCTCTAAAATCGTTGTTAATTGTTTACTGCACAAGCTTTGCCCAGCTAATTCAAACACCTCTTCTCAAACCACATGCCACTCAATTTATTTTCACTGTAGATGCATGTCCTGAATTGTTTCATGATACTATCTTAAACTATTTTGTACTTAGCCTTTAACTATGATGTTAAAGTCTCTCTGGCTTTTCTCTCTCTCCCTTCTCCAACTATTTAAATAGGTCTCAAGGTCTAGTCTTACTCCTTTTCTATACTTTGCTGTAGATGGGTATGGAAGAGCAGGGAGTTGGGAGTAATATAAATATATAAATGGAAAGGTAAGTAGGTAGATATGTAGATAAATAAATAGATAATTCTGAGAGAAAACACTGTTGGTTAAATTAATTTCAGTTTATTTCTTGTACCTATTAATCAAATAATTATTATTTAAGTAACATTAAAACACTACTTTTAGCCGAAACCTGTTTGGCTCAGTGGATAGAGCGTCGGCCTGCGGACTGAAGGGTCCCGGGTTCGATTCCGGTCAAGGGCATGTACCTGGGTTGCCGGCACATCCCCAGTAGTAGATGTGCAGGAGGTAGCTGATCGATGTTTCTCTCTCATCGATGTTTCTAACTCTATTTCTCTCCCTTCCTCTCTGTAAAAAATCAATAAAATATATTTTTAAAAAAAAACACAAAAAACACTACTTTTAATTTTTTCAAGTTTCTGAAGGATTCTGTGATGAATGTTTTCATGTAATTTTGAAATAATAACATAATAGCCAGGTTTATTAAACTTATTGCTTCCCTAAAAATTATTTCCATCAAAAATTGATAAAAACATATTGCTTCAGAAGTGAAAATATGGCTATGAATTTTGAGTTTGATAAATAGTAGGAATATGCAGTGTTAAAACTCAACCATAACCAAAAATTTATAGCTGGGGTAACATTTTTATATACAGTAAAATTAGAAGGTAGTTATTATGTTAGGTTAAAATGCTTCCTTTTTGAGAGCAGGCAGCTTAAAACCATTTTATTAATGAGATCTTGTTCTGTATTAAGTAGAATTCCTAAAATATCTATCAAATTCATACCTATTATATTATTTTTATGAGATTACAAAATGATTTATAATCAACCAAAATCATTTCTTATGTAATTTTCATTTATTAGCTACAATAATCACAACTTTTAATTTAGAATATAATTTAATTTTTCTTTAAAGTCTATACCAGCACAGCAAGCCTGAATGTATTTGAATAAGATGTATTTGAATAACTTAATACCTAGAGTGGAGCACATTGAAAATAATGTGACTATTGTGCCTTTACATTATTCATTGTACATACTAGGGGCATATGTCCTTCAAACATTGAATTTCTATGTTTGCTTTATTTTTTATGTCCCAACAACCCTTTTCTTTTTTATGTGGATTTTTGAGGTCCTTGAAAGTAGAGAAGCACAAGGTTGGTAAATCTCTTTCAGAGAACCTGGAGGGGAAAACTATTTTCACGATAAAACCATGATTTTTATTTGATTTTTGTTTACTGTGTTGACATTTCCATCGACAGTGAAAAAAGCAATGGTGGTAAAAGTGCCAGTGCTTAGCACAAACCAAGGCAGTGCTACCGACTATACTAGTGGCCATTGAATCCTTCATACCACGTGCAAACAATTTTTAAAAAAATTCTAAGATTTTATTTGTAGAGCAGTTTCAGGTTCCTGGTAAAATTAAGAGAAGGTATGGAGATTTCCCGCATACCTCCTGCCCCTCCCCCAGGCACAGCCTCCTTCACTATCAACATCTTCCCCTGAGTTGTACATCTGCTATCATTGGTGAGCGTACATTGGCCCATCATAACCACCCAGAGTCCACGTTTTACATTATGGTTCACTCTTGGCGCATGCTATGGATTTGGACAAATGTTCCGTGACATGTATCTAGGCTGTGGCATCATACAGGGTATTTTTACTGCCCTAAAAATCCTCTGGTTTTGCCTTGGCCAGTGTTGCACAATGATTGGCGCGCCAGCCCCTTCACCGAAGGGTCCTGGGTTCCATTCCAAGTGAAGGGCAAGTACCTGGGTTTCAGGTTGATCCCTGGCCCTGGTTGGAGTGTGTGTGGAAGGCAACCAATTGATGCATCTCTCTCACATCATGCTTCTCTCTCTCTCTCTGTCTCTCTCTGTCTCTCTGTCTCTCTCTCTCTCTCTCTCTCTCTCTCTCTCTCTCTCTCTCCCCCTCTCTCCCTTTCTCTCCCACTCTTCCTCTCTCCTCTCTCTTCCCCTCCCTCCCTCCTTTCCACCCTCTCTAAAAAAAAAATTACTGGAAATTTTTACTGGAAAGAATATCCTCCAGTAAGGATTAACAAAAAAACAACCAACCAAAAAAATCCTTTTTTTAAAAAAGGATTTATCCTATGAGGCAGTTAAACTTATTACTTTTATTAAATCTCAAATTTTAAGTACACACATCTTTTTAAATATTCTAGTGACAAAACCAGGAAGCACACATAAAGTACTGCTACAACGTACGGACATATGCCAGTCAGAGGAAAAGCACTGGTGTGGCCGTTTCAATTGCAGGCTAAACTAGCAGCTTTTATCATCAAATGTCAATGGTACTTGAGGAAGCAACTGACAAACTGTGGTTTTTCAGACATTGGTAATTGGCCGAATGAAGTGAGCTTATTATTTTAAGGAACCCGACTTTTAGTATTTTCTGCAATGATAAAATTCAAGCTTTCAAAGAAAAAGTAGGAGTTTGGAAAACTTGAATTTGCCTTCATGAATTTGGTAGCTCCTCGATTCTTAATGACTTTCCTGATTAGCTCAGCGATAATTTCAACTATATATAAAATATTGGTTCACTATGTTATGCTGATCTTCCAAAGGCAGATGTGTGTGTGTGTGTGTGTGTGTATATATATATATATATATATATGTGAGTTTTGAGACAAAAATTTTGAGAACTTTTACACATGTCAAAGTAGGTCAAATTTGTTCTTAGAGGCCTTTTTAAGTGGAATGTTTTGAGTTCTGCTGCCCAGATAGGTTTTTTCTTGTCATTCTTTAAAAATAATAAATTTGGCCCGGTTGATGTGGCTCAGTGGTTGAGTGTTGAACCAGGATGTCGTGGTTCAATTCCTTGTCAGGGCACATGCTAGGGTTACAAGACTTGGTCCCTGGTGGGGGGCATGCAGGAGGCAGCTGATGGATGATTCTCTTTCATCATTGATATTTCTATCTCCCGCTCCCTCTCCCTTCCTCTCTGAAATCAATAAAAATATATTTTACAAAAATAAAAAGTATAAATTTAGTTCTACATGCAAAATATTTTTGATGTTACTACATGTGCAATGTGCATCTCTTCCAAAATAACAAAAAAATTACACATGTTTTCACAATTTACTTTTGAACTGAGCACCATTTAAGTATTCACAAATCCTGACTTGAGAAAATAATGCACTATTCTTTATTTTCTTACTCTTCTTAATTTGACATTGCATAAGTGTGGCTGCATGGACAATTATTTTTTATACCCCCTCCCTTTTAGTGCAAATGTTACCTCTAACATCTACAGCTTTTTCACAGTAGTAGACCCCAATCCTTCAAAACAAATTATTCTAATTAACTTTCGTAGACAGTTTTCTCTAGACAGATTAAAAGTGCAGTCTACTCTAGTTATAAAAAATAAACCTTTCCTTTACCCTAAGTTACAAATTCATCAGTTTACTTAATATTACTTTGTACCTCTATAAAAACATTTAGTTCTGAATATGTCAGTATCACACCTCTCCTGCATAAAGCATAACTATTTTACTGTTAAAAAGTGCTACATGACCTCAACTAATTAAAATATTAATTATAATAAAATATCCTGTAGCATGTGTGGACCTAATATTCCTTTTGTGAACATCTATAGAAAAAGGGTTGGTACCAAAATGTGTGATATTTAGGAAGTCACTGGGAATTTTTTATTTCTTTAGCATTTCAGTCACCTGGTAAGATTCTGAGTCAGTATTACAACTGTACTCCTCTCCACTTATTTATTCTACTTTATGGTTTCAATTATAATCTTTTCTGCAAAAGGCTTTTCATGTGGACCTTAATACTTCCCACTCACCCACCAAAATTCAACAATTATTTCAATAACCTAATGGATAGCCCTTCCAAGGTGGCCCCCAAACACCAAAACTCAACATTTCCCAAGGCTGGCTTTGTGCATGACAACCTAGACCTGCACAGGGACCTGCACTTAGGGAGGCCCCATGCTTTTGGTTAATGCTCTTCTCTCATCATCTTGAAATTCTTAACCACAGGACCACATTTTCATTTCACACTGGGTTTCCAAGTTATGTCGCTGGTTGACCTACAGCAGGTTGAACATGTGGAGTATTGGGGCCAATATTCCCATGTACTCATAATAATTAGTTAAATACAAAGCAAGTCCAATATGAATTAATGGCATTTTCCTCCAAAACAATAAAAAAATAAAAGAGACAGGGATAGCCTAGGGAAGGCAATAACCTGTCTGCAAAAATAAATAAATAAATAAATAAATAAATAAATCATTGCATAGTGTTTGTTAAAAATTTAAATTGATAAATCTGTTTTAGCCTCCCTATTAAAATAGGAATTTAAAACAATGTAAAGGCCTTTTTCAATTAAAAGAAAAAAAATACATGATATAGTCCATTCAGGGAATTCTAGAAATATCTCTATAGAGTTATTTTCATATTTTTTTGTTGTAGCTCATATGATTGCATAGTACTGTATTTTGCCATATATAAATAAAATTTGGAGAAAATATCTTACATTTATTACACCCTTGATCTGTTCTTTCTCAAATTACAAATTCAAGAACGCATGGCTACTAACACTTGGAGATAGCCTTCATTTAACTGTGCTCTGTGAAGGTTGAGTTCTGTGTTTTGACAGAAGTAAGTTTCCATCCTCTGTACTTGCTTTGGGTGATTTGTGTAACCCCTGCCTGCGAGGAGAGGTGGTGCCCAGTGAGTCTGGAAGGGGTGATCAATACCCTGGTCGGGCTCCTGATGGAGCGGCTTCTCTGCAGAAGGGAAAAGCTGACCTGGCATACACGTCCCTCTCTTGTTTCGGGTACTCTCTTGTAGACTTAAGTATAAATAGCCACAATGCTATTTTAGCTTTCAACATTTAAACGTTGAAGCTCAGCATCATTCCAAATAATGCACATCTGCACATTTCCCAGAGCTTTGAAAGGGTTTGTCAAAATCTATTGCTCTTGCTCTTCAGTTACTTATGGATTTATCTATTGCATATCAATCTCTATCTGTAGTAATTTCCTGCAGAACAGATCAGTGTGCTGACCTTATCTCTTTCTAAAGAGTGATGTGAGGTAGGATGTGCATTGCATTCTTCTATTTATACACATTTTTCCACTTTATTGACTTTATTTGGGTGACACTAGCCAACAGAATTATACAGGTCCCAGTTGCACAACTCCACGACACATCATCTGTACACAGCACTGTGTGTACGCCACCCCAAGTCGAGTTTCCTTCCATCACCATTTATCCCCTTCCCAACTATTTATACACCTTTAAGATAATAATATTTGTTATTACTAGATTTCTTAAATACAGATCAGAATCATGCAGTGATTTGAATGTTGTAAAATGTTAGCTCAATGTTTAGGAAACTAACCTTGATCTTAATTGTGTATGTATAATTATTTGTGTGATTTTGTTTAATGTTCTGCCTCCTCCCATAGCACTTCATAAAAGGTAAGGACCATGTCTGTCTTCCTCCCAATATCCCCAAAACAATATTTATTTAGTTTAATAAATATTTGTTAAATAAATGAAAATATAAACGTTCCATTTGTCAAGCTTGGAAAAGCTTATTTTGTCTTCTCATATAGCTGCATGGTCCTGTATCTACACTAATAAAAGAGAAAAATGGTAATTGGCGTACGACGATACCCTTTTCATTGGCTAATCAGGGCTATATGCAAATTAACTGCCAACTATGATTGGCAGTTAACTGCCAACTATGATTGGCAGTTAACTGCCAACAAGATGGCGGTTAATTTGCATATGTAGGCACAAGCAGGGAGGCGAAAGGGAAAGCAGGAAGAAGCCCCCTGCCACTGACAGTGATCGGAAACCCAGGGGGGAGCTAAGAGCTGGGGGGCAGGGCAAAGGCGGCCCTGGGGCCGCCTTTGCCCTGCCCCCCAGCCATGATCGGAGAATCAGGCGCCTTTGCTGCCCTGGCCAGTGATAGCAGGAAGTAGGGGTGGAGCCAGCGATGGGAGCTGGGCACGGTCAAAGCTGGCAGTCCTGGCAGCTAAGGGTCCCTTGCCTGGGCCTAAAGCGGAGCCCACAATCGCGGGGCCGCTGCAGCTGTGGGTCCCCGCTGCCCGAGCCGGACGCCTCAGCCAGAGGTGTTAGGCCTGGGGAGGGGTGGAGCCTGCAACTGCGGGGAGCTGGGGGTCCCCTGCCCAGGCCTGACACCTCTGCCAGAGGCCTCAGGCCTGGTCAAGGGGCCGATCCAGTGATTGGTGATCGGAGGGTGATGAGGGTCAACTCCTCTGGCCAAGGTATCAGGCCTGGGCGGGGGGCTGAGCCGGGGATTGAGGGGATATGATGGTCCCCTTGCCCAGGCCTGAAGCCTGGGTCAGAGGCGTCAGGCTTGGGCGGGGGGAGGAGCAAGCGATCAGAGGGAGATGGGGGTCCCCTGCCCAGGCATGATTCCTGGGCCAGAGGCCTCAGGCCTGGGTGGGGGCCAGAGCCAGTGATCGGGGGGAGATGGGGGTCCCCTGTCCAAGCCTGACACCTCTGGCGGAGGCGTCAGGCCTGGGCAAGGGGCTGATCAGGTGATCAGAGGGTGATGGGGGTCTTCGCCTCTGGCTGAGGCATCAGGCCTGGGCAAGGGGCAGAGCCAGCAATCGGAGGGGTCTGGGGGTCCCCTGCCCAGGCCTGATGCCTGGGCCAGAGGCATCAGGCCTGGGCTGGGGGCAGAACCAGTGATGGGGGGAAATGAGGGTCCCCTGCCCAGGCCTGACGCCTCTGTCAGAGGCCGATCCTGCGATTGGAGGGTGATGGGGGTCAACGCCTGAGGGCTCCCAGTATGTGAGAGGGGGCAGGCTGGGCTGAGGGACACTCCCCCCCACACACACACCCAGTGCACAAATTTCGTGCACCGGGCCCCTAGTCTATATATATAAAAGGCTAACTGACCGACCATCCTTCCTATCTGACCGATCAACTGGCCAGTACATATGATGCGCACTGGCAGTTTAAAAATAAACATTGACTCGCACATGCATGGTACATATAAAGCTCTTGCTGGCGCCAATTGCTCACATGTGTTTTGATCTGTCATTGTTGATGGTGAATTTGGTTGACATTTCTATTATAGAGAAAGGGCAAGCAAATAGCGATATTAAAATATTTCTTCTAATTAATGTCCTTTCAATGTGCACAAATCTGTGCACCGGGCCACTAGTAGGCTTATAATGATCACCATTCTGGCCCCAACATTCTACCACAGAACATAAGTGACCTGAGGCTGGTCCTGCTGTGATTTCTGTTTTCCAAGGGAAGCATACTGCTGGCTTTACTGCCCCAAATTCCATATAAAACAGTGTGGTCCCAAATACAGGGTGTCCCAAACAGATGTATATATACTTTAACAGCTGATAGCTCAATTTTGAAAATGAAATGTATTTTCATAAACACTGCCCTTATATTTATTCAAAATGTATGTATACATTTTTTGGTTCACCCTATATTTATTCTCATCCAGGGATATTTTTATTCCACTTATTTTTAGAGAGAGTGGAAGGAAGGGAGAGAGACAGAGAGGAAGAAACATCACTGTCAGAGATGTACATTGATTGGTTGCCTCCTACATGCATCCCAACCTGGGCTGGGGATCAAACCTGCAACCGAGATATGTACCCTTGACCAGAATTGAACTCAAGACCCTTCAGTCTTTGGGTGATGCTCTAACCATTGAGAAAACTGGAAGTGTTGTAATATAATGGTGGTCATTATATGCCCTGCAGGTGAGTAGCTATTGTTGGATTTCTCTCCCATTAGCAAAATGAGTGATTAACTAAAATAACCTTGATTACATTGCAATGCTAACTGTTGAGATTTGCTTGATTCAAGGAAACACTATTTACAGAGCAAGTTTGTATAGTTAATGAACCACTGCATCAGCTTGACAGGGGACTATCAAACAATGTTGTCACTTTTCTTTATAAATGTAAAACTCTATTATATGCTTTTTGTGAACTTATTTGTATGGCGTACACAGTAAAATTCTTGTTTTGTGCATATACTCTTGAATCCATGGGAATTCTGGCTTGCAAATTGTCATATTAGAAAACGGTAATTCTTAATATATCAATAGCAATGTGTTAGATATTGAAAAACAAATTAAAGTAAGTTAAAACTTCAAGAATAAGATGGCTTCCAAAATATCCCTAACAATTCCTCATTAAAATGTGCATTTTTAATTTCTCATATTTCTAGTGATATAATTGTTGATGTAGGTTATATGGAGATCAAATTAGTCATCAGTAAAGATTTCTCATATTCAAAAGTTTAATTTAAAGCTTGTTATATTTATATGTCAAATATGCAAACTTTTTTCTTAACCATGTTCACTTAGGTTTTTAGGGTTAATTCAAGAAAAAATGTTTCTATTTCTAGCTTTACAATTAGCTAAAATATTTTTCCTATTAATCATTCACCTTAATATATTAAACTAGAGGCCTAGTGCATGGATTCATGCACATTGAAAGGAAATTAATTAGAAGGTGGTCGGTGGGGTGGGACTAGGCCAGACACACCATGGAGCCAACCTCCCGTGGTCCCTCCCCAGCCATCCACACCTGGAGCAGTGCTGGGGCTTGAAGGGCATCTGGTGAGTCAGTGGGGTCCCTCGGTCTGGCCTGAAGGGATCAGGCCAAAATCAGCAGTCCAACATCCCCTGAGGGGTCCCTGAGTGTGACAGGGCACTCTGTAAAATTGCTGTCTCTGGGCGGCAGCTCCTGCGTTGAGTGTCTGCCCCCTGGTGGTCAGTGTGTGTCATACCTACCAGCCAGTCAGCTGGTCACTTAGCCTTTTATATCTATACTAATCAAAGGGTAATATGCTAATTAGATCAGGTAGACCAGATGTCTTCTGGACATCCTTCCTGATAAAGCCAAGGCCCAGGCGAAACCACCCAGGGTCCCGGGTACCTGCGGCCAGCCTGGGCAAAGCTGGCCTGGGTCCCAGGTGCCTGCAGCTGGCCAGAGGGAGGGAAGCCCAGGTCCTAGGTGCCTGTGGCTGGCCGGAGGAGGGGAGCCTGGGTCCTGGGTGTGGAGGCTGAGGCAGAGGCAATTAGGGACGATTAGGCAGGCAGGCAGAGGCGGTTAGGGGCAATCAGACAGGCAGGCGAGTGGATAGGGGTGATCAGGCAGGCAGGCAGAGTGGTTTGGGGTGATCAAGCAGGCAGGCAGGTGAAAGGTTAGGAGCCAGAGGTCCCGGATTATGAGAGGGATGTCCGACTGCTAGTTTAGGCCCGATCCCACAGGGGATCCCCCAAGGGGTCCCGGATTGCAAGAGGGTGCAGGCTGGGCTGAGGGACCCGCCCCCCCACCCCCTTCCACCCCCAACCCCTAACCCCCGTGCACGAATTTTGTGCACCAGGCCTCTAGTATATAGATAATCAGCACTCTTCATGACATTATTAACAAAGAAAATGGGAAATAAAACTGCATTTTTATAGCCCAAGATAATTGAATGAAGTAACCAAGATAGTTCTACTTTCTGATACCCAGAAATTAAAAATGTAGCAGAAAATAAAGGACAAATGATACTGTATGTGTTTATAAATAAAAATCTGTAAGTGTATACATGAAATTGTGTGTGTACTTGTGTGTGTGGATAAATTAAACAAGGTGTTTATATAGATTGAACAGTGTGAGTGTTGTATGTGTGCATATAATTGACAAAAAAGTGCAATGATATATAATGCAAATATATTTAAATGGATAATGTTCTGAATAAATTTTTGACCAGTTAAGCCTAATAATTAGAATCACAAGATTTCTAGTAAGTGCAACTATCGTTTATCAGAAAAAGTGAAATAAAGGCTTGAGAATAGGAGTGTGTAAAGCAGAAAGACTTAATTAGTAGAGTATCTCTCAAAGTCATTTATGAAAGGGATTCCTTTTTTTCTATCTTTATAGTAGGATTGAAAAATTGCAATACTCTTCCCCCTCTTTGATGATAGATTAAGAAAATGAAAGCTACTGAAAGGTTTTATTTGTTTGAATGATTTTAGTGTACGTATCAGGCCATTGAGATTCGAACCTCAAAACTTATAATGTTAATATCACTTTAGACTAGAGCATTTCAGGTAATTGTATAACAAAGTCAGTTCTTGGATTTGGAGTGAGAGAAAATATATGTTGGAAATTCATCCGTGTGGTTCAGAGTGTGATTCTTAATTGATGGTTGAGTTTCCTTTGGCAAATGCCTCTGTGTGGTTTTTGAGAGCCAGCTATATGTAGTCACTTAATGCTTTCTGGTTTTGAGGAATGTGTTTACAATACACAAGATAAATCATTTTGTTGGTGGCAGGCTACATGCTTCAGAGTGGACAGAGGTCAGCCAAACAGTGAAAGTGAAAGTCAAGGACTGAAAAATGATTTTGCTATTAGCCATAGAAGGCACAGATCTGATTGAGAAATATTCTAAAGAAAGACAGATTTGTATTTGAAAATAAATTAATTTCTTCTTGCATGAAATATTAAAAGAGTCAAATGCTTTGAATAAAACTTTGCATTTAGAAAATTCTCTCATTATCCATGATTGCATAAATCTGATCCTAGCATCTGTTATGGTGTCCAGATTCCCTGGACGAATGCCGTGAGTCAGAATATAGAAGTAGTGGTAGCCTGGCTTCCTGGCACCTGTCATTGTCCCTGAGGTTGGTTGGGACTGAGTCTTCTCCCTTCATAAGCAGCACAGGTTGAGCCATGACACTTACATCCAAAGGAGGGTTTTCCTGGAAAGGACTTACAGTGATCTTTACTTGACTGGAGTGACTCTTCATATGAACTGCAATCTCAGTTCCTTCTAATTTTTGGCAGATTAGGAAAGTTTATCATTCTGGTAAGGCAGGTGGGACTAAATGTTTCCCACACAGACTGAAAAACGCTTTTCTTAAAAAGGAGAGCCCGGCCAGTGTGTCTCAGCGGTTGATGATCGATTTCTGATGAACCAGGAGATTGCGGTTGGATTCCTGGTCAGGGCACATGCCTGGGGTTGCAGGCTCCATCTTCAGTGTGGGGCGTGCAGGAGGCAGCCAATCAGTGATTCTCTCTTATCATTGATGTTTCTATCTCTCTCTCCGTCCCTTCATCTCTGAAATCAATAAAAAAAAATACATTTTTTAAAGAGAAAGTGAACAATCTTTCCTTCTCTAGTTGTCACTAACTCCATCCTAGTTGCTGTGCTGCACCTCTCTATTGTCTATCGTAGCGAGCTGTGAAATCTGAAACAAATTTGCTATTTTAAAATGAAAATGCTTTTACCCAGTGACTTTAAAATACTGATTTAGGAGAATGGAAGAGGAAATGTGCTCTGTAAGTTATTTAGTTTTTAGCTTTTTTTGGTTTTGTTTTATTGTTTTTTGCTTATCCTGTCCTTGCAAAGTCAAATAGCTGAATCATATTGCACCACTTCTAAATATTTTGGAACACACTGTGTTATATGAATTTGCTGCAGTGAAGCCAGCAGCATGCTTCCCTTGGAAAACAGAACTCACAGGAGGACTAGCCCCAGGTCACTTACATTCTGTGGTGGGAATGTTGAGGCCAGAATGGTGGTTAAAAAACAATAAATAAAGACATGAATCCCAACTTTTTGCTGTGACACCTCTAATAAAATTTTGTATCAAGAGTAAATACACTGAAAGCAAATAAAAATAATAAAGTCACTGAAATGTATCTATTATTTGGACTTTCTCTTCAAACTGGAACTTCACAGTTTCCTTAAATGCAATATATTATATGTATTAGTTTACTCAGGTGCCTATAGAGAATACCAGAGACTGAGTGGCTTAAACAACAAATATTTATTTCTCCAATTTTGGAGGCTGGGAAGTCCAAGATGAAGTTGCTGGCAGATCTGGTGTCTTGTGAAACCTGCCTCCTGGCTTGCTGTTGCTGCTGCTTTTTTAAAAATTTTTTTTTTAATTTTTTATTTTTTATTGATTACAGAGAGGGAGAGAGAGAGATAGAAACATCAATGATGAGAAAATCATTGATCAGCTGCCTCCTGCATGCCCCACACTAGGAATCAAGCCTGCAACCCTGACTGTTAATTGAATCTTGATCTCCTGGGTCATAGGTGGATTCTCAACCATTGAGCATTGCTGGCAGGGCTATGGCTTGCTTCTTCCATCCTGTATGGGAGGAACTGAATGTGTAAGAGCAAACCCTCATGACTTTTCCTAACCCTATTCATGAGAGCTCCACCCTCATGGCCTAATTACCTTCCAAACCTCACCTCCTATTACCATCACCACGGGGGGTTAGAATTTCAACATATGAATTTTGGGGTTTGGGGGCAAATACTTAGTCTATAAGACAGTATTTCTAATTTGCCCTTGACTTAGGACTTATACAATATAGGTCTTCTTTTATTCACTTGGAAGTCATTTTCTTATTTCTCTGGCAATTTTGATGCAAATGCAGACAACTTAAAAGGAGTAAGTTAGGCCATTGTGGGTCTGGGATAGGCCAAGGTCACCGTTCCTCAAGCATATATTTTGGAAATCACAGCTGATATTGAGACCTTGGAAGATTCATTGATCTCATG
This sequence comes from Myotis daubentonii, assembly GCF_963259705.1. Taxonomy (NCBI): domain Eukaryota; kingdom Metazoa; phylum Chordata; class Mammalia; order Chiroptera; family Vespertilionidae; genus Myotis; species Myotis daubentonii. The sequence continues at coordinate 40,174,178 of NC_081853.1, read as the reverse complement.
TTTAACCATCTGGGTACATGCCAGGCCAAGTTGTACAGCAGCAGATGAGCTAAAAAAATGGATCCCCAAAATACCTAAAACAAAATAACCGTACCTAGAATGTTTTTAGTACTTGCTGTTACATTTGAATGTACCTGTGAGGAAAGAAATGCCTGCATTTGGAAAGTCCCATGAAATAGTAATTTCAGAGTTATAGACTGTGAAGTCATTTGTATTTAAGGGGGATTAAACACACTTTGAAACCCATCCTATTTCAAATTTACCAGTTGTACTTTGGTAGCTGGTGTTCCTGAAAGGGACATTAAATAATCATTTTAAGCTTCCCATTTTAGATTTGATGAACCTGATTCACAGGAGCTAACGGCTTCTCTTTGAATAGAGTATTTGATAACATAAAGAAGAGATTTCTTCCCTGGATTGATAATAAGAGTATACTTTAAAGTATTTGTTATACTTTACTTTTCTGCTTTTGCTATTTTCTATTGTATTCATGTTCAGTTGTGTAGAGTCACTTTGCTTCAAAGCTAAGTACGGATTCCCTCTTGAAATTCTCCAAAGACTAACACAATTTTAAGATAAAGTGCTTCTCAAGTCTTAGGCAGTGAATGAGAAGTGACACATTGTGGCAAACCACAGGTACTGTAAACCCCGGGGCAAAAGTTTAATAATGGATAATTTTTTCCCACAGGAAGGTTCTTGCGCAGAGTACTAACACTTTCTGGAACTGTAGATTTTGTAGAAGCTTGTTGGCTTAAAGGGAAAATGAAAAATGCTACCTCAAGAGGTTTTCTTCAATAATGTTCTTTGTTCTGGTGACGTGCTTAGTCGATGAAGAGATTTACTAAATGAAAGGCTGGCTGTGTTATGCACTGTACATTTTGCTCATTATTATCAGAACAGTGTCATGGAGATATTTCAAAGGGGCTCTTGCCTGTGTCCTGTGCTTCAGTCCCATATTTTTAGCTATTGATCGAATGCTCCTTTGCATGACATGCTGAGCTCCATCCAAAGTTCTGAATATCTCTCAAACCCGATCCGAGCTCTTCCTCACACTGGCCCATTTCTGGTAACAGTGCCTTCATTGTCATTTCCCCTGTCATAATAGAAGACTGATTACTCTTTCTGTTTTCTGACTCAACCCACCTTTCAAGACTTACCTTTTAACCTCTTCCTCTCTTGCTCAGAAATAATCAATGGCTGGCTCCCCATTGCTTTAGGATATATATATACATATAGGATATCCCACATATATTTATGTAGGGCTAGATTGCTTTTTTAGCCAAATATCAAAATATAAAAATCTTACCCTTGATAACTCTGTGTTCCTTCCTTCAAAATATTCAGTGTCAGTGATTCAGCTTATTTGGTTTATGACACTTTTTATACACCTATATTCCCCAAAGAATCTTGTATCCTTGAGAAAACTGTCTCAAGGAGACACACATACACATTTTTGCCTTTGGGGACACCAGGAATGTGGACCAACATCTTCACTGGAGGATCACTTCAACGAAGTGCTAATGGTGACTTGCATCATTACCTTAGCCAAGACCTCAGCATCTTTGGGTGCTCATTACTTGCTTGTTTTTAGTAAACACTGGAACTTGTGTTTTCTCTTTAGCTATCTCATGAATTCACAATCCTCATTCAAGGCTACAGCAGTGAGAGGGGAAACAGGTGTGTTTATTTCTTAGCTTTGAATTTGTTTATAGAAGCAAATAGAACACAAAACCAAGAAAGATAACTTCTCTTGTGTCATTGTCCTTTGTTTCCAAAAATTCTTTGTATTTCAATGTCACTCTTGATTTTGCCTATATCTATATCTATATCTATATCTATATCTATATCTATATCTATATCTATATCTATATCTATATCTATATCTATATCTATCTAATCTATATCTATATCTATCTATCTATCTATCTATCTATCTATCATCTATCTACCATCTATCTATGTTGTTTTTAAAGCTAGAACACATATGTGAATGGGACTTCTTACACAAGATACATAGATACACATCTAGGTGTAGTCTGAGTTGTTTTTCACTCCTTTTAAACTGCCTAGTCCCAGTGTAAGTTTCATCTTGTCTATATTCTAAATCCTGACAGTTCTTATTCCAAACCTATCATTGGCTTCAACACCAAAAACTGGTTTCTTCAGATCCTACAACTCTGTATAATTTTTTGAAATTTAATTCAGAACCTTTGACTTCAAATTCTATAAATTGTTTTCTATTTTGCTAATTAGCCCTTATTTATTCCTTTGGGTGAGAAAGCAACTCATCTTTTAGTTGGGGTTGGCAATGGGGGATACCTGCATTTATTCACCGCTAAACTACATAGAGCAGTTTAAGAATAACTAACCCATGCAGTGGTTGTATATACAATTCACTTGACAATATTCAGTCAAAGCACCATTTCCAAAAATCACTTAGATCTGCTCCTTTCCGCCCCCCCCCTCAGTGAGGTAAGGTTAAACATTGGCAATGCAGTTAGATTCACTTGTAACAATCTGCATTCTGCCCTGGGATCCACTGCCAGCAGTTGATTTTGTTCTTAAAAAAGTGCACATGGTAAAATTCACTCTTCCTGGTGTATAGTGCTAGGCAGTTTGATAAATTTGTAGTCATATATCCACCACCACAGCAGCATACAGAACATGTCCATCAACCTAACAATAACTTGTGTGGCCGTTATGTAGTTGACACCCCTTTTCCAGTTGCTGGCAACTACTGATCTATTTTCAGTATAATTTTAAGTTTTTTAGAATGTCATATAAATGATTGCAAGCTCCACCTTTTGGTGTCTGGCTTCATTCACTCTTCAAAATGCATTTTAGATTCATCCATGTTGTTACCTGAATGAATAGGAGGAGGGCCTAGGCCACATGGTGAATGTACGTCTCCCTATATAACAAACAAAAGCACAAATTGCATTTGAAAGTGACATTTTTCATTTCCATCAACAATGACTGAGAGGCCATGTTATTGAATGTTACCAGTATTTCATACTGTCAGTGTTTGCTTGCTTGTTTTTATCCTTTCTAATAGGTGTGCAGTGGTAACTCATGTGGTTTTAACTTACATTTTCCTAATAACTAATACACTGAGAAAATTTTTATATTCTTATTAGTCATCAATTTATCATCTTTGGTGAAGTATTTTTTATATATTATAGATACAAGTCCTTTACTTAGATAGTTAGGAAATATTCTCTTGTAGTCTGTAGCTTGTTTTTATATTTTCTTAATAGTATCTTCCATAGAGCTGTCATGAAAGGTTTAATTTTGGCTAAGTCCAATTTATCAATTTTTTCTCCTATAATTGGGCTTTTAGAATCTTATCTAAAAACCCAAGGTCACAAAGGTGTTCTGTTATTTCTTAGAGTTGTATATTTTTACATTACCCACTTAAGTCTATGATGAATTTTAAGTTAATTGTTGTATAAAATGTAGGTAATGTATTAGGGTTCATTTTCTTACCTGTATGTGTCCAATTATTCTAGGGCTATTTATTGAAGAGGCTGTCTTTTCTCCATTAAATTCGTAGTGATGTTTTGAAAACTGAGAAACAGTCTCTTAACTACAGAATAAATTGTTACAGTTTTCATCCTAAATTTAAACTACTCCCCCAGAGCAATCCACAAACAATATTCTGCTTCTTAGAATGTGAATTTTTAGAATAGTCATCCCTCTTGTTTACAGAAGCTCTTTCACAGTAACTCTCACTGTGATAAAAACATGGGAAGAAGCACTGTATTCATAATGTGCAAGCCTTATCTGTACATTATGGCTGGGATTTCAAACGACGGGCATTAACTTGTAGAATATATATTAACCACTATGTAGCTTTTTCTTATAGAGAAAATAAATGTTTTATAAGGTATTTCTCTCTTTACCTTCTACTAAGTGAAAACAAATAAACATTCTTGCCTCCCTTCCAGAAAAAAAAAAAAAAAAAAAAGGATGTGGAAGATAACACCATTTCCCAAGAAAAAAAGCTGGATAAATTCATTAAGGTCCTAGGGGCTTACAGGCTTAGAAATAATAAATCCAAAACAGGGAGCAGGCAAAACTCAATCATGTAAAAGTGTCTAAAAATATGTAGACAGAACACACAAAACAAATCTTGTCTATGATTTGAAAACTGAATCGAATTGGGCCAATACAGGCAAGAGATCAATCCATGTGAAGGCGAACAAAGAGCTTGGGAACAAAGAATAGGCTGAGATCAGAGCCAAGAAACACTGGCAAGGAGAGAGGACATAACAAATAACCCCAGCGGTCAGGGAGATGAGTGCAGGGGGCAGTTCCCTCCAGAAGTTGGTTTTATTTATGAAGACACAGTCCTGCCCACTTCCCCACTATATTCAACTTTCTTTCACTTTTTATGTGATGGTTGATTTTCTGAGAACATCATTTAACATTTTTTGGGGGGGAAGGTGGTAAAATCTTCAGCTAGTTGAATTTCCTAGAATACAACAAGGAGAGTTTATTTGTTTAATCCTTTTTCACACACATCCTTAGTCTCTGCCACTTATGAGCTCCTGTTTGGGTGTTCAGGTTCAAAAATGCATACATTTACTCAGTTGCACCAACATTCACAGGTGGCCTAAAGTGTGTATGGGGTTGTGGGAGGTATTTGGACTGTAATAGAAACAATGGGTGTGGAAGCATACTGATTAGACTTTACTTTGATTGCAACACTGGAAGCATGCCCTTCAAATGGAGGTGCTGCAGAGGAGGAAGTGCTTAGATCTGTGGGTGTAACATTAGGGGGGCTTGGTCAAGGAAGGCTTCTGGGAAGAGATGGCGTGTTTGCTGGTAGTTGATAGACTCAGTTCCTTAAGGCTCATGATCTGGAGACAGATAGTCTAGTGCAGTGGTTCTCAACCTTCTTAATGCCGCGACCCTTTAATACAGTTCCTCATGTTGTGGTGACCCCCAACCATAAAATTATTTTTGTTGCTACTTCATAACTGTAATTTTGCTACTGTTATGAATCGTAATGTAAATATCTGATATGCAGGATGTATTTTCATTGTTACAAATTAAACATAATTAAAGCATAGTGATTAATCACAAAAACAATATGTAATTATATATGTGTTTTCCGATGGTCTTAGGCGACCCCTGTGAAAGGGTCATTCGACCCCCAAAGGGGTCGCGACCCACAGGTTGAGAACTGCTGGTCTAGTGCTTATTGTTTAAGTTTGGTGCACAGGGGATCCTGGAAAACAATGGGAATTCAGAAAGATGAGAGAAAGGGGGGAGGGAAGGGAGGAGGGAGGAAGGGGAGGAGGGAGGAAGAGAGAGAGAGAGAGAGAGGAGAGAGAGAGAGAGGAAAAGGAAAACTGAGGAATAACTGAAAGAAAGAACATCACAATTCTAAAATTATTTTTCTGGATTACTGGTTTGCTAAAGATTTTAAATCTGTTTGTTATATTTTCCTGTATATTTTTCCTTTTTCTGTTAATGTACATGTTACTTTTTAAATTGGGGAAATATTAAAAGTTATTTCTTTAAAATTTTTCCTAAGAGTGGGAAATGCCAGCAAAAAGCCTTTTAAGAGAGCAAAGAGAATTCTCACTTTTCAGATGGGGAGTATAGAGAAGTTTCGGAGCCTAACAGTGAGAAGGCTATTGGCATTGTAGTATTTTCTTTAAAAATATACACACACATGCATGAACTCTATTGCACACATACATGTGTGGACTTCACTGCTTGCTATGCCAACTTTCAGACTCACTTTCATGATGGGGGGAGATTATAGAATTTTTAAATCTATTGAAATGGTTTATAGGTTAGAGAGTTAATAGGTTAGACAGTTAAAGATATAGAAGTGCTGAAATCTGATTTAAATGCCTGTTAAAATTTCCCTCCAAAGGACTAGTGTCAACTGAAGAAATGAAAAGGCAATTAATGTTTCCATGGGGGCGGGGGTGGGTGGAGAATCTTTAACTGGACAAGTTAGGTGGCATTCTGCAAATCAGTTGGTAAATTTTGAAAATTACAAAGTTTGCCAAATACTTAACTCTGTGTACTTTGGACCAACCATAATTGTTTATGGTCAGGTTGTTTTTTTGTTTTGTTTTGTTCTGTTTTAATTGGATCAGTCTTCCTTGTGAACTACATTATCTAACAAGAAAAAATTGAAACGTCCTTAAAATGGTCTAGAGCAGCGGTTTTCAACCTGTGGGTCGCAACCCCTTTGGGGGTCTAATGGCCCTTTCATAGGGGTCACCGAAGACCATCCTGCATATCAGATATTTACATTACAATTCATAACAGTAGCAACATTACAGTTATGAAGTAGCAACGAAAATAATTTTATGGTTGGGGGTCACCACAACATGAGGAACTGTATTAAAGGGTTGCAGCATTAGGAAGGTTGAGAACCACTGTCTTAGAACAAATACTCCCAGGGAATATGGCAGAAGTTGCATGATTTTTAATGACCCAGCCTCAAAAGTTATGTAGTGTAACTTCTACCATACTCTATTGATTAAACCAGTCATACCTCCACCCAGATTCAAGGCAATGAACAAAATCCCCAACCTTTAAACAGAAAAAGTGTCAAAGAATTTGCAGCCATATTTTAAAAGCTACCATAGCAAGTGATATGGCACACTCTTGAATGTAACAATATATAATATTAGTAATAAAACCTCATATGAAATATCATTTAACTATAAATATTCTTTCTCTCCTGGTCAACATTCTAGTGATATGATTCTCAATAATTTAAAATACTTTAATGTCTAAAAATATATATGTGTATACATACTAGTATATAAGTATCCTATCTAATAAAAGAGAAACATGGTAATTGGTGTACAACCGCTACACTTCCCATTGGCTAATCAGGGCGATATGCAAATTAACTTTCAGCCAAGATGGCGGCCGGCAGCCAGGTAGCTTGAAACTAACATGAGGCTTGCTTGCTTCAGTGACGGAGGACTCCAATGTTCCCCACCTGCCACTGCAGGCCTCTGAGCTGGCAGTTTGAAACATAGTTGCAAAAATAGAAGCTAAACAAAACCCCAGAAACCAGCTTTCAGCTAGCTGGGATCTCAGACCTGGAGTTGATACAGAATTTTGATTGTAGAACCTAAACAAACCAGATACCTGCTTTCAGGAGCGGAGGCCTAAGAGCTGGAGCCTCAGAGCTAAAGCTGGCTCAGAATAAAAAAAAAAAGAAAAGAAAAAAAGGAGCAGTTGGGAGCTTCAGTCCCAGCCTGAAAATAGCCCTCAGCCCCTCACCCAGACTGGCCAGGCACCCGAGTGGGGACCCCCACCCTGAAGGGCGTGTGACCAGCTGCAAACAGCCATCATCCCCTCATCCAGGCTGGCCAGGCACCCCAGTGGGGACCCCCACCCTGATCCGGGACACCCTTCAGGGCAAACCAGCCAGCCCCCACCCATGCACCAGGCCTCTATTCTATATAGTAAAAGGGTAATATGCCTCCCAGCACCGGGATCAGCGGAGCCTCCCGGCACCAGGATCAGCATGACAAGGGGCAGCGCCCAAACCTCCTGATCGCCCTGTGGCTCTGTGTGTGACAGGGGGCGGGGCCACAACCTCTCTATCGGCCCTGCTCTGTTCCTGACAGGGGAAGGCACCCCAACCCCCTGATCAGCCCTGCTCTGTGCCTGATAGGGGGAGCTCCCCAACCTCCTGATCGCCCTGCGGCTCTGTGTGTGATAGGGTGCGGCGCCCCAAACCCCCACCCCACGGGCCCTGCTCTGTGTGTGATGGGATAGAGCCATAACCTCCCCATCGGCCCTTCCCTGAGTGTGACAGTGGTGGCGCCCCAACCCCCTGATCAGCCCTGCTCTGTGCGTGACAGGGGGTGGCGACGTAACCTCCCCATCGACCCTGCCTTGAGAGTGACAGGGGGCGGTGCCCCAACCCCCCAATCGGCCCTACCCTGAGCGTAACTGAGGGTGGCATCACAACCTCCCAATCCGCTCTGCTCTGTGCATGACAGGGGGTGGCGCCCCAACACCCCAATTGGCCCTGCTCTGAGCCCAACCAGGGGCTGCACCTAGGGATTAGGCCTGCCCTCTGCCACCCGGGAGCAGGCCTAAGCCAGCAGGTCATTATCTCCCGAGGGGTCCCAGACTGCGAGTGGGCACAGGCCAGGCTGAGGGACCCCTCCTCCCCCCCCGAGTGCACAAATTTTTGTGCACCGGGCCTCTAGTATACATATATCATAAATATACACACTTGTATACGCATGTAAAATTTTCCTTCCCAGATGATATCATTGCTCAAATTATTTCTGCAGCTTGCTTTATTTGCATTTAAAATTGTGCTGGCTGTGCATTATTCTTGATGTCCCATGTCCCCTTTTGAGATTTTTCCAAATTCTTTGTTGTGGCAATCAGTGTTGCAATGATTTTTGATGCTACCTACGTCTTGTGTATTTTTTTTTAAGTGTCTCTCCATTAAAAAAGTACAGAAGTGAAATTGTTAGGTTAAAAAGCATGTGCAGGTTCAGATTTTAATTCACCAATAAATATTTTCAACTTCTTATTTCCCAGATATTAATGTAGGCACTTATTTTAATGGATATTTCCATATTACCTTTCAAAGAGATTGTGTCAATGTGTACTCTCACCCAGTTATAGGTGAAATTCTGTTTCCTCTTGCCCTTGCTAGCACACAGTGTTATTAAGCACATTAATCTTTGGTAAGTGGATAACTGAAAATTGTTTTGATTTTTAATTTTTTACTCTGAATATGATTGAGCATATTTTTATGTTTATTTGTTACTTGTTTCTCTTTTTTAAAGGAATTACCTGTACACATCACTTGACCATTTTTCTTTTGATTTAACTCTGTTGTTTTGCCAATGCTCTTTAAATATTAACAAAACTCTGATTCACATAAGAATTGCATATCTTGTCTCTAGTTGTTGTTTTCACATTGTTTGGGGGATTTTGGCTGAAGATCCTAGGATTGTAGTTTTATCTTTAACTTTATGGCTTCTGAGTGTTCTGCCATACAAATATGATCTTTCCCCCTTTTCTCGAGTAATCAGCCTTACTTTACCTTCCTTTAAGATTACAGACAAATTCACACTTAGTTTCTTCTAGGTTTATTTGCCCCAATTACATCCTTGTTCCAATTTAAAATTAGTGAAAAATATTTAAAATTAAAGTATTCACCACTTGTGAGAAGACATAGCACATGAATATGAAAATATGTAAAAGGCACATATTTGGATCTGGCTGAAGGTAAAATCTGTGTTTTACGGAAAAAGTTTATTTTTTGGTTACACAAAGAATTACACACACACACACATGGGCTTGAGTCACACACACATAATCCCCCCCACACATAGGTTTTGTCCTTAATAGACCTGCTAAGAGTTCTTTTACCCAAAGCTGACTCATGCATTGGTGGCTTCATCTTTTCTTAACACTATTTAAAATCATCCTGTTAGGTGGTTAAGATTTGGTACACATAATGAAATGAAAAAAATTTACATTTTCATATTTGGTGATACAAACATGTTTACTTGAATATATTTTGCCTGTGTAGGTATCTAAATTAGCCCTAAATATATTATTTGATAATAGGATCATGACATAACATGGTTGGTGAAATATTGTTTAGTTGCTATATTTATTGAGCACTTACAATTTGCAGGTCCATGTTAGCACTGTATTGCAGGGATATATTTCACAGTATTTCCTCTGAAAAACAACAACAACACATGTTCATTCAAGTTCTGTAATGTGAAAGAGTATATCATTGCCAAATATTGGGAAAAACTAAATAATTTAGGAACACATTGGGGATGTATCCCTTAAATGAAGTCATTCTAAAGGAGTTGAGACCTGCTTTGTCATCAAGGCATTGATACTCATCAAAAGATTGTGGTGAGATAGTTTTCCATCAAAGAGGAGAATAAAATAGAAAAGTCCAGGAGGTTTCTGTTTTGTTTTTTTAAAGCCTAGGAGCTTTGACTCTTTCAGACTGGATGAAATATATGATTTGGATTTGAGGATAGAATTTAATAAGGCTACAGAGGAATTGATTGCCAAGGCTCAAGATTTGAGACTGTCTTCAAAAGGCATTGGGTGATCTTTGTGGTTTATTGAGCTGCTCAGTGGAACAACCGCCACAATGAAAGTAAATAGTGATGATATTTAAAATGAGTTCTTCTAGAACGGAGACCATGGAGACTGAAATCTGAATTTGAAAGTTGATATGGATGTTGGTGTGAACAGGTGCAGATAAAGTTATTTTGAAAATTTTAAGTTGAATGGCTGCAAAGTTGTCAGAGAAGGTGGGAGCAATGTCTGGTTCAAGGGCAGCAAGTGGATTTATTTTAAAATGTGTGAACTTTGAGGTGAAGCTATGAAGAGCACATTGGGAGGCAGGATCGCTGAGGGTTTGATGACCTCACAAAGGAGAGGATAATTAAAGCTCCAGGAAATCATGGTAACTCATGGTCAAGCCAGTGGGATTCCAATACAGTCATTAAACTGCTCCCAGATATGGAAGAAGAGTAGAGGAAAAAGACTTAAGGGAAGAGATGTAGAAGATATGTCAATGGGGGGGGGGGGAGGAGAAAGGAGACTCATATAACACTTTAAACAACAAAGAATTTAAATAAAAATAAATAAATGTATCAGCAGGCCAATATGACCTTAACCTAGGGGGGAAAAAAAACAATGAAAGGAAAAAGAAATATTCAAATAAGTAGGAGGGTAAATAAGCCATTTACCCCTGGAAGTCAAAAGAAGAGAAAGATTAAGAGATAGAGACTACCAGGACAATATTTGTGACATTCACTGTAATAGTTTCAGTGAAGTGGTGAGAGCAGCAGACAGATATCCTGGGGGTTAATAATCTAGTTTTGAGATCCTAGACAAAATAAGTGGGGAATATTTTTAAATCAACTTCATTGAAGTATAAATGACAGGCAGTAATATGCACCAATTTTTAAAATGTGCATTTTAATGAGTTTTGATGCATTTATACAGATTACCACAATCAAGATACAGAATATTTTCATTACTCCCAAAAGTGACTTTATGAGTCTTCTCAATTCAGTCTCCTAACTTGTTGCCCCAGGCAACCATTGATCTGCTTTCCTTCACTACAAAATAGATTTGTCTTTTCTAGAACTTTTTATAAGTGTAATTGTATAGTATGTAATCCTTTGTGTCTGGCTCTTGCATTCAGCATGATTTTGAGATTCATTCATATAATGAAAAGGGTGTCCCAAAATTCACGCAAGAAGTAATTTTGATAGAAAACACAGGTTTATAATGAAAAATGATAAATTTGTTATTGATTCATAAAGTATACAGTATAGGGTTATGTATGGACTAGCACATTGGATAAATGGCCTCCACGGCTTTGCTGGCACATGCGCAAAGCTGTGGTCTTCATTGGTCTTCATTGTCCCTGCTCCTGGGCCATAATTGGTACTTGGTAACGCTTATCAAATTGAAGGGATTGAAATCAAAGGGCAACAGATATTAGAATCTGATTCAATAAACCAAGTAAAATTAGGCTTTTATATTTGTTGTTGTTGTTAATGCTTACACAAAATTCAAATCTTGCTTGAATTTTGGGACACCCTTTACATATCAGTATGTAATTGATTTTTTCTCTTTTATTGCTGAGTATGTAGAATCTGGTTTTGAATCGTTTTATTAGAGGTAAAGTATAGGTAATAAGAGACAAATACAAATAAATGTCTTACATTTTTTTGAGATAGCAACAAAACTGTGGATGTTTATAAGCAGATAAAAGGTCTCAGTAGAGAAGCTAATGAGGGAATACTAAAAGAGAAATAACTTATTTAAAATATTCACAGAGGAGCATGGGTTATAAGAGGAAAAGTTCATTAGAATTTAAGTAAATAATGTAGCCTTGGAACTTAAAAACAAATAAAACAAACAAACAAAACAAAAACAAACATTTCTTTTCTTTTTAAACATATTTTATTGATTTTTTTTACAGAGAGGAAGGGAGAGGGATAGAAAGTTAGAATCATCGATGAAGGAGAAACACTGGGGATGTGCCTGCAACCAAGGTACATGCCCTTGACTGGAATCTCACCTGGGACCCTTCAGTCCGCAGGCTGATGCTCTATCCACTGAGCCAAACCGGTTAGGGCAACAAACATTTCTTTAACCAGAGTGAAGGAGCTAAGATGAACTCAAAAGAGTCTAGAAGAATATCTTGGGAATGGTGGCAGAGAGAGGACAGTGTAGAAAATATACATCAAATGGTCTACATTATCCGTGTAAGAAAGTATAAAGTGAAGCCATTCTCTGAGAGTGAGAAATATAGAGCGAGTGTTCGAAATTTGAGAAAAAAGCTAAGTTTATTCTATTAAATTGGAACATGGTATCAGCATATGATGTCTTCATATATTCAGTACATTTCTTATTTATTCTAGCAACACATTTGAAAAGTAGTGTGATATTAAATACAGACCATCTTGTATTTGGGGATTGCACAGTTGAGTAGGGTATGAGGTCAAGAAAGTGAAGGGTTTAGTGTATTACAGGAAATGAGAGCTCTGATGAATTTATATAGATTACCACAATCAGGATAGAAAAGATTAACTTTGGGATCTAGATTGAGAGGGAAGAGAAGTCCAGGAAGTTGATGGATGAGGAGAATAAGAGAAATGGATTGAGGGAAAAGGAAAAACAGTGAAGAATCTGAAAACATCCAAATCCATTGAATCTTAGGTAAATCTAATGATCCATCAGTTAGATACCAGCGTGTCCTCTCTTTAAGATAGGCTCCTTTGGCGGCTGATGTTTTCCTGCATTGGACTAGAGTTCTCTAAAAGCTCTTTAAACTAGGTTGAAACCACATGTACCTCCTCGGAAAAACTCAGTGCCACCTTGCATTCAGCCACCTTCCTTTTCTATAATTCGGGGCTCCCAGAATGCCCTATGGTGAAGTAAGTGCTTCTCATTTCTTCTTTGAGACATCTTTGCAGTTCCTGCTTTACCACTTAACCGTGTTCGAGTAATGAAGGCCTTTGGGATGAACACTTAAAACAGCTATAAATCCTATCCATTGCCATCTACATTACTTATGTTAAAGCTTCTGGAACTTTAATGTACATGTGAATAATGTGAGGCCTTATTGAATGCAGATTCTGACTCAGTAGGTCTGGGCTGGGCCCTGGGACTCTGCATTTCTGGCAAGGTACCACAGCACACTGATGTGCTTGAATCACACTGAGTAGCAAGGCTGTAGCCTATACTTCACCATCTTGGACTTTGCAAGCAGAAGCATGTCAAAGAAGAAAGAGTTCAAAGCTATGATTAAACATGGGGAAAGGTTGAATGGAGAGAATATGAAGGTCATTGGAGTTGTCAGCATTGTGCTATTTGATAGGAAAATCAACACAGATGCTAACTAGAGCCATATAATTAAATGACAGGTGATGATGTAGGGAGAAAAGAAGACAAGCGAGGAGAGTAGAGGAATGTGATGAAAATGAAAACATGACTGACAGGTACACAGAGAGGATGCTATAAATGGATGACCTAAACTTCAAAAGAAGGAACTGTTGAAAGCTTGCCTGGGGGGGGGGGGGGGGAGAGCGAAACACATCATAAACAAATGACACTCAAGTGCTGCTTGGTAACTTAAATCGCAGACTCCGAAACAAATTACACACGGGTTGCCAAGGTTTCTGTTTTCACAATTTCAGAGTGTTCTTCTCACCTACAGATAGGAGAGCAAAACAGTTGTGCTTTGGAAGGTAACTTCTGCAGGCTCTATAAAACAGTGATCTAGGGACCAGGGATTCCCGCGCTCTCAAATGTCTGTTGTCTGCTTATGATTGTAGGATTTCACTGGCCTGTCATGCTGAGGCCCCATGCGCCTACGCACCTTTATTGCTGCTGAGAGCGTGCTTATAATTGTTATGTCCAGCTGTGGTAAAAGTGAATGCTCTTTACAAAGGAATTGAGGGCCTGGCCTGCATAGCTCAGTGGTTGAGTGTTGACCTATGAACCAGGAGGTCAGAGTTCGATTCTCGGTCAGGGCACATACCCTGGGTGATCCCCAGTGTGGGGCGTGCAGACTCAATTATCACTCATCGTTGATTTTTCTTTCTCTCTCTCCCTCTCTCTTCCTCCCTGAAATCAATTAAAAAAAATACTTTTTTTTTTTTAAAAAAGGAATTGAGTGGGGTTTTTTTCTTTTCTATCAGATTAACCTTGGAACAGGGAACATTGATATAAATGAGCAGTACTTAGATACTTTTTTCCCCGCTTCCATTTACTTTGGGAGAAAGAATTTTAGATTTCCACTTATACTTCCTTTTCATTTAGATCCTACAGTGAAAGTACAATAACTGTGCATAGGGAAGTAGTCCGTGGGGTTTTAATTTCAATGGGAATCAGAAGTGGGTTAAGACAGGGAGTAGTTTAGAGAACCCTTGCTGTGCTCTTTTAGATACAATATAAACTACTGAAAAGAGGTGATGTGCAAAAGTCATTTCATCTAAACCAAACACATGGAATGTGTTAACATTATGGGCAACGTTAATTTGGTAAATATTAACAAGATCACATTTGTGTAAGTCTGGCAAACAGATGCTTCCTTTATGGAAGTTAATGATGGAATTTTGATATTACACTGTCTTAGTTTAGTTTTCCTCAGAGTTAGACCTATGACAAGATTTTGAGGTTAAGTAGTTTTTTTGGCTGCAGAACCCAGCAAGTACTGGTAGAGAAATGGAATAGTGGGCGCAGGGAGGGAAAGGCACCCCTTAGGGTTATCATGCGGCTAACACAGTGGGCACAGTGGGTAAGGCCTCTGCAGAAACCTGGGGAGACAGTGTAGAATACATGCCTCACATGTCTGGTGTCATCCCTCACTTCTAACTCTGTACACGTCTACAGGAGGGCCAGGGGCTGGGTGTTTATATAGGAGCTCCCATCAGCTACTAGTTGAAAGCTGCTTCCATTGGAGAGGGAGATGGAATTCTTTAGCACTTCTGCCCCCCATGTGGTGCAGGATGGGCTTGGCTTTGCAAGAGAGCCTCAGGCTAAGAAGTGCATGTGCCAGCAGTTGGACATCAGTGATGGAAGATAGGAATGTGCCAGCAACAGTGTTTACTATTTATAATACTGAATTCCAGTTTGCATGTGTCATCTTTTCCTACAAGCACATGTTACTCAGTCAGAATTATTTTTGAATATAAGAAAGAAAGTAAATGGAACAAGTGATTTCTGCATGAAGTCAGGAATTTAGAGATGTGAAAGCGTGGAAACAGTTTTTGGAACATGATATTAGTTGTGATTGGAAATAGGCATCCATTGTTGATATCATTAGAAACCTATCTGACTTGCCTTTCTTAAGAATTAGAACTACTGGGAACATGTTGGTGTGTTTTCAGGAACCGGGTTTTCTGATGAGACATTTCCGTCTTTGAGAACAAAAGAAGACATAGAACTGTGAAGTCCTGTTTGGTAATGAACAAAGTTTATAGCCAAACTGTAGTGAACAGAGGTGCCCTGGTGGCTTCCGGATGGGCCTATGGTGCTCAGTTGGGTTGGGCTGGCGACATGGTAGGTAAAATCCATTGGGACTAGAGTGTCCCAGGTTTTACCTCTCTGTGGGTAGTGATAAGAGCACTTTAATAGGAATAGCTTAACTTTGATTGGCTTTTTGTCCTGACTTGCTGAAAAGGGCCTTCCCCATCTTTTGGCCTCCCCTACAGTGTTTCCTTGAGTTCCCAGCTTGCGCATCACTGTGTCTAACCTGAGTTCTCCAGGGGCCTGCCATCGCTCCGTTATCCTTGGCCAGTCACTGCAAAGCTTTGTTTCATAGACACTGGCTGGTCTTTGGGGCCTTCAGGTTCAGAACATCAGTAAAACCATTTGAAGTGCCTTGAAGGTCTGACAGCACAGAGAGGTAGAGATGGAGATGAGATGGAGAACACATGTTTCAACAAAAGATATTTAAATTCAGAAACTTTAAACAGTCACCCAAATAAAATTTACATGTGAGGTATGCTAAGCTGGTACATAGCGTGTTAGTAGCTACCACTCCAATGAAGATTACCAATATAAATAAATTAAAACTTCAGTTTAATTTTCTTTCTTTTATGGTTGAGATAATATTTCCCTCTTGAAATCTACTGGTATTGAATTTGTTTATAATTATATCTGACTGTCTTATTATGACTATCCTTTCTCCACATTCTTCTGTTCAGGGTCAATTGCATGACCAGTTTATCTTTGCCTCAAAATGTTTAGGTCAGTGCTTTGCATGTACTTGAAATATCAGGATTTTATTCATGTTTCAAATGCATTCACTGTTCATACGATTATTTATGTGATTATTCTGCGAGCCGGGTATCAAGTGCTGGGGAAAGGCAGTGTATAATGGTGACTAAAATAGGCGAGGCCCCTGACTTTACATGGATTCATTTAGTGAAATGGCATGAGGCAAAAAAAATCAATCAATCTGCCAATCAGTAAAATTATTAGGAAACTTTAGGTTACGTGAAAATATATAGCATCTCCTATAATTTTACAAGCAATAGTCCCAAATCATTAAGCTATATACAGTCAATTTAACATTTCAATTTTTCATTCTCCTTATTTTCTGTGACATAGACTTAGACATCTTTGCTTCTTTGTCATTGGCATGTGCATTTGAATTGCTTAAAATTATTAAAGTGTATTTAGTGCTAAGCACAGTGGCTAGCTAGTACCTAGTATGCTTTCCATAAGCACTATTTATTAATGTTAAATAAATTATGCTCTGCTAATGGTTAGAAATCCTGCCACATTCTTTCCAATTATCCTTATTTAACTCTCATAACAGTCCTATGATACAATCACTATAATTATCCTCAATTTACAGATTAAATTTGAAGTACAGGAAAATTAAATAATGTATCCAGTGCCGTACCATTCAGCAAGTAGGTGTATGTACAGAAATAAAGACTTGCTTCAATTAAGAGCCAACATTCTAAAACACTATACACAGTAGCTCTGAGTAGCTCAGTCTACCAGAAGTCATAACTGCATCTGTGAAAATTATCAATAATTTCAGATATTGCTTTTCATTGGCCCACCTTGATTTAAGTTGGGTTGAGAACACTTATTAAAGCCTAAAATATTTATTTTCTGATAATTGGAGTTGGGCTAATGAGAAACCAGATAACTAAAATATAATATCATCATTTTTATATTCAAAATATTAAATCATATTATTCTAGAAATTATGGATTGGTAATACTAAACTCTTAATATGTAATGAAATGGAAATAAGAACATACCTAACTGAACTGAACTTGGAAAAAAAAGAAATCATGGAATTATCCAGGGATTAAAAATAGCCACTCAAAAAGGACAAAATATGTTATGTTAATTGAGTTATGTAATATCAACAATGAATATTTATTTTTTAAAATTTATTTTATTTTTAAAAAAATATATTTTATTGACTTTTTACAGAGAGGGAAGGGAGAGGGATAGAGAGTTAGAAACATCGATGAAAGAGAAACATCGATCAGCTGCCTCCTGCACACCTCCTACTGGGGATGTGCCCGCAACCCAAGTACATGCCCCCTACCGGAATCGAACCTGGGACCTTTCAGTCCACAGGCTGACGCTCTATCCACTGAGCCAAACCGGTTTTGGCAACAATGAATATTTAGATGAGCATGACCAGAAGAAGGCATTTTAATGGTCTCAGGATTTTCACAGTCATTTTAAAAAAATCTGTGGTTCTTACTTTGGTATCAATAAAGAGCGTCCTTTCATCTCTCAAAATTGCTCAATACCCTACCTAACATAAACAAACTCACATTTTACTTCGAGTTTTATAATTTATAAAAGCACTTTTACATATATTCTTTCATTTGGTTTTCCTAGCAGCCTTGGAAAATAGGTTGTTTTTATTCCCATTTTGTAGATGAAGATACCGAGTCTCAAAGTAGTAAGTGATTTGTCCAAGTTCGTATAGTTAACCCACACTCTCTGGCCAGTTATGCAGTTCAATTCCAGGTTTAGTAAGCAAGTTCCAAATGCAGTTGACTATCCCACTCCTTGCTGTCATTGTTCTTATGGAGTTATAGGAAGAAAAAACCTTTACCCTTGCGGGCCCTTAAGTTAAATATATTTGAGCTCAGACTTTACTGTATTTTTCTGATAACTTTAAATAAGTAGTTGCAGATTTTGTCCATTCACCAGGCTGATATCCTGGCATTTTTCTTTTGGCACTGGCTGATGAATCCTAGGTAGCTTTTATAATCAGCAAAATTAAGGGTGGCTAATGAAATCTGAATAATAGTTATGAAAAAGATCCTAGAAAACCTGAATTCATTGAGGGCATTCATATTTATTACTCATTCATGAAGATGCTTCTTTTATGGATATCTTAGAGGCTTTGATGATAAAGAAGACAAAGTTTAAATTGAATCAGTGAAACAAAGATGAATTTAAATTGTTGAAGCTGGGCAAATTATATGTAAATTAAATTCAATTTTTTTCTATCTTTGCACCAGCTTTTTGTACATATATGGAGTAATTTAGTTACTGTCAGCCATGCAGACTATATACCATTAGGATGTCTATATTAACAAGTTAAAAAGAACAAATGAGTAGTCTTTTTTATTAAAAAGATCAAAAACACACGGCTACAAAGAAAGCTATTTTCTCATAAGCCCTGAAGTGATTAGATATCTCTATAAAATAAAGCAAATTGAAATTAAACCATCATTTATCAAAATTGCCTCTGTGAATTTGAAAATTAATGATGATTTGCAGTCTTAAGAACATTCTAAAGCAATACTTGTCAAGTGCTCATGTGTATACAAATTACCATATTTATGAATGAGATGTTATGATGTCTGGGATTTGCTTCAAAATAAATGAGGTTGGGGTGAGGAATTGCATAAGAGTATGGATTCAATATGATTATATGTGAATTGATCATTGTTGAAGCTGGGCAATGAATACATGAAATTCATCATAATTTTTCTACTTCTGTAAGGAAATTAAAAAAATAAGAAAAAAGTTTGTAATTTTAATATTCTATATGTACATTAAGTGCATATACATATCTTTTATATTTATACATGTGTATATGCATGTGTCCATGTGTGGCCATGTATGCATGTGTATTTTTCTGTGTTTTTATAGACAGATACACACACACACAGATATTGCTTCTTACTAGGTAATGGTGGATAAATATTTTGAATTGTTGAAGTGCCATTGCTGCAATGTTCTGGAAGAAATTAAGCTACTATGTAGAGCTGAATGGAGACTTATTTTTCTACTCTCTAGATATTACTCGAATTGTCTGTGTGAGGATCAGTTCTTTCCTGCAGAAAATAGAAAGTAATTTCTATGTTGGTTGTGTCTTTGGGTTTGAGCAAACCATTTCTTAAATTGAGCCAATACTATTCAAAAATTTTTATTTGTTCGTCTTGATATAAGTATCCATACATTGCATGCAGACATTATGAGTCATTGCCATAGGAAGAGCTGAGAGTGTTATATAATTCATTGTGTCTGTACCTCATTATCTTTATAAAGTCTAAAATATTCTTAATACCAAAACATATCTAGTCCTAAGGGTTTCTGATAAGGATTATAGAATTATAATGCTATTTAATAAGATGTAATTTATTAATAAGATGCCCCAAGACTCTTAAAAAGTAAAATAACTTTATTAAATTCAAGCATGATCATTCTGGGCATTACCTGTAGAATAGGCTGTAAAATGGTGTGAGGAAAAAAGGATCATAGATTGATTCACATATGGACAGGGCAGAATATATTTTCCACTTCCCTATTTATAGATTTCTAGTGCTTGGCTTATATATATTCCCCTGACTAGAATATACATGAAAACTTGGAAGGGGGTGGGGGGTACGTCTCTGAAGCAGAAGTATAAACAGAGACTAAAATTATCAGAGATGTTGCTTCGAGAAAGTTGAAAGAGGAATTTTCTGGTGAGCATAGTGTTTCTGTTATACCTTTATTGGAAATTTTGACCAAATGTATTGCAAATTATCAAAGCATAACATTTCTTTAAAGTCATAATGTCAGTTCTAGGATATCTGAAACAAAAAGAATACCTCTCTCAGCCAAAAAAAAAAAAAAAAAAAGGCTGCGGAAAATACTAGCTCATTACCGTACATTTCCACTGAGTTATGCCAATTGATTTGCCTTGCTTGTAGCTTACGCTTTGAAAATGTGCAATTGAAATACCCATCAAAAGAAGAATTACTAAATTATGATACATTTATACCACATAATTCTCTGTAGTGAATAAAAAGAGTGAGGTCAATTTTTATGTACTAATGTGTGTCAAAGGATAATTGCGCTGTGCAGAGTTAAATAGGCAAAGATTTTATTCAAGACTACTGCAGTATATTATAGGTCAAGATTATTGCAATAGGAGAAAGAAATGGAACTCAACTCTGTTGAGGCAAAAGCCTAGAGAGTTGTGAAGCACTTGTTTGAGTTAGAAAAATACTGAACAAGGTTGGTGGTGGGGTGGCTGGTCAAATTAGCTTAAGTCATCTATATGTGCTAATTGGCACTGATCTAAGTCTCCTACCATTTCACAGAGACTTGGATATGGGAGAGCTGTCTTTCTTGACCATTACATTTCGAAGGAATGGCTCTCAGGTCCTTGAAAAATCATTCCTGGGTTGTAAAACTGGCAAGAGGCTGGGGGAAGATTTATATTTCAAAGGGGACATGCTCTAAGAAAAGTGAGTTTGGGGCCTATAGTTGGGAAGAAACTTGTCTAAAGCATAGTCAAGCTGAAGGGAACATTAGCTTTCTTGGTTACAGGGAACAATCTTCAGATAATTCAGATGAGCCTTGAACTAAGGACAAATAGAAATTCTGGACCAAAAAAAAAGTCTATATTTAAAAATTCTTCTTGAAAGCAATATAGAACTGTATTAGTCAAAACTCTCAACCTATGTTTTTACTAACTAATGAGAGCCAGCAACTAATATGGAAATGTAAATTTCCTGATCATTTGAAGAGATACAACTGAAAAAAGGAGAAAATGGAATAAAAACTGCAAGAAAATATAAGCAAATATTAAATTTTGAGGCACAGAGGAATTTTTAACACAAAAATTATCAAAGAAGGTATGGAACAGACTGACATAACTCGATGTGTGATGGGGAGACAAGAAGAGGTAAACCAAAGAAATTATATACTTACTAGAGGCCCAATGCATGAAAATTTGTGCAAGAGTAGGCCTTCCTTCCCCCGGCTGCCAGCACTGGCTTCCCTCCAGAACCCAGGAGCCAGGCTGCCCTCCTCCGGCCACCCGCAAGCACCTGGGACCCAGGCTGGCTTCCCTTGGGCTTCCCACAGGCACCTTGGACCCTGGGCTGGCTTTCCTCAGGCCCTGGCTTCATCAGGAAGGATGTCTGGTCTAATTAGTATATTACCCTTTTATTATTACAGATATGCATAGCCTATGGACACGGGCAATAGGTTGATGAAGACCTTGGGGGTGGGTGGGCAGGGGCTGGGAGAAGGGGAAGAAGGGGAAGGGGAAATGGGAGACATCTGTAATACTATCAACATTAAAAAATATATATTAAAATAATGACAACTAGAGGCCTGATGCACGAAATTCATGCAATAGTAGGCCTTCCTTCCCCCCCAGTTACCAGCACCAGCTTCCCTCTGGCACCCAGGACCTGGGCTTCCCTCGCAGCCCCGGTTTTGCTGGAAGGTCATCCAGTCTAATTAGCATATTATGCTTTTATTATTATAGATAATACAAAAGAAATCATAATAAGAAATTAGTAAGGTTTGACTACATAGAAGTAAAATGTTTTCTGTACTATAGAAATATAAAAAAGAGGCAAATATCAACTTTAGAGAAATATTTAAATAAACATAAGAGTTAAATAATATTGATGTCATCTGAACAGCTCTTGGCAATAAATATGTACAAAATATTATAACCAAAAAAGAGGGCAAAAAATGTGAACAGACAATTCACAAAAAAGAGTCACAAATAAATAGAAAATAAGAAAAATAAAGCAGTTTCCCTTGAAATCAACTAATTGTAAATTAAAGCAAGATATCACTTATTGAATTGACTTTCATATACTCAATATTGAAGAAATATTGACAACACTGTTACATTTATACAGTAACTCAGTAATGTAAATTATACTGTTTTGCAAAATAGTTTACTAAGTTTGCTTTAGTTCTGGACCTAGTGTTTCTTCTAAGACTCTATCCTTGGAAAATAATAGTAGCAGATGAATGTACATTTGAAATAACATACTAGTAAATGCTTAATAGTCAAGAACTTTAAAATCAATTATGGAACATTTATATTGTTTGGACATTAAACACTCAAAATAAGGAATTATGTCGAAACTGATATAAAATTGCCATGCAGTATGCGTCTATGTGTGACTAATAGGACATAAGTCAAAATGTGCTTATTTAAATTTTCTTCCTTATACAATTATCTATCTTTGTAAATTTTCTGCCATAGACATGCTAATTTTAAAGAAAAACATATTCTACAATCCTTCCCTTCATTTCCATACCCTTTATTTTTTTCTCTGAAAACTGCTATAAATATATGTTAATATAATTGAATCTATATTTTATATATAATATGTATGTACATATGTATAATATATACACAGAGACAGAGAGACATGTATAGACATTCTCAGATATACTTCTTTATATCTATATTGATGGAACTAAATTGCTCCTTGAATTGTCATGATTTTATGGTGTAAATATAACTAGGCATTAACATTCAAATAACTGGTTACTTTTGTTTCCATTTGAATTTAGAATCAGCACTCAGTAAATACTTGTTAATGGGTTAGTGGAAATTGGGGCTAGTTGTTTCATATTCCAAAGACTTATTTTCATATGACAACACTCCAATTGAGAAAAGGCAAACTAATCATCCCTTTTTTATGTCTATTTTATGCTTGTTGTCTTCACCAGTTAAAAAGAATTATGGGATGTCTGCTTTCACAGCACTAAAGCAGCACTAACGTGATTCTCCTCCCATCTATCATTGTCGTGTACTTTACTCCAGTTAAGTTGCGTCTCTCTGAAGCCAATGAAACTCACTCATGGGTTGCGGTGGAATGTTGTTAAGCATTCCATGGCAAAAGAGAATATACCAAAAGGAGGGGACAGATAGGTCTCTGGCTAACCCACAGGGAGCCTGAAATGAAAACCAGTCTTCCATTTTGTGCCGGCACGTTGGTAACTGAGAACAGTTTCGTGCTGCCCGAAGAAATTTCTCTTTTGCAGCCATGAGATATACAAGTAAGCCGCTGTTTCATTGACCCAGCATTCGGGGATATACAAAGAGAAAGCCCTGCCTATATGAGTGGTGGCATATTTTAAATATCACTCTTTTAAACTATAATTTTTGTTATTTCAGTGTTTTCATATGTGGCTGAGGATTTCCTATGGGCCAGACACTGTTCTAGGCACTGTTCCACACCATTACCCCAATGCTGTGCCCCGGATTTAACAATTTTTACTTATAAAATATGGAAGACCTGGAGCATTCTCAGTTTTCTCGAGGCCACATAGCTAGCATATGGCCAAGTCAAGACCAGGGGCCCTCTGGCTTCACACCACACTATGCTGCATTCTGGGGTTTAGGCCACAATGTGCTCTTGACCATCTGCAACCAGCATGTGAATGGCTGGCCTCACAAATTTCACTGTACATAGTGGTTCCTTTGGAACATTTTCTTGGCATTTGAAACTATTAACTCCACTGTCACAAAAATACGAGAAGAAATCATTCATTTAAGTCTAATTACAGTTATTTAGTACTTAAAATATATAACCATTACATAGACAGTCCTTTTAAATACCCCCCAGAAATATAGGTCCAAAGATGTCTGTAACATATACTTAATTTAAAATTAGATGGTTTTTAAAATACCCAACCTAGGACCATAGTGTAACCGTGAGGTTTTCAAACAAATCTACTAGAACCAATATTTCAGAAAACATGTCATATTAGGGGCGGGGCGGGGGGGGGGTGGAAAATGGACGTAAGAGGCTAGAATAATAATGTCTAATATGTACAATGTGTTTCCTAGACTTCAAAACAATCTAATTTGATTTCCCAACCTGTACTGAAATGGTGACATCAACACCCCCATGATTGTGAGAGAGGAAAGTGAGGCCCAGAAAAGTGAGTTTACTTCCCAGAAGTCGCAGACTTCGCTGCTCCTGACTTTGAATTGTGGTCATTTTATCTAGGGCTCACTTCATTAAATGATGCCAGGGGCATGGCCATTCTATAAATAGATTTTTGAGTTAAATTTTTTAAATTGTATTCAGACGAAAGTTCCTTAACTTTTAAAAATTGTAACTCATTTGGAACCAAACTAGCCATGCACTCCATTGGATTACCTACATTAATGGAGAAAATTCCTGTAGCATTTGTTCTCACCTTCTGATATGGGCCTGTATCTTTTTCCCTTTCCAGTTTATAAGTTTTATGGAGGCTTGGATTCTATGACTTACTTGTTTCTCCTAAAACACCTTACACAGTGTCTCCTTTGGATGGAGAAGGAATAAAATAAATTCTTACTGGATGGCCATTTAGTGTGAACACATTAGAGGTTGTATTCATTTGCTAGGACTGGTGCAACAAAGTACCACAAATTGGTTGGTTAAACAACAGAGATTTATGGTCTCACAGTTCTGGAGGCTGGAAGTCTGAGAACAAGGTATCTGCAGGGTTGCTTCCTTCTGAGGGCTGAGAGAGTCTGTTCTATGGCTCTTGTCTAGCTGCTTTTCGTGGCTCGCTAGCAATTTTTGGCATACCTTGTCTTGCAGAAGCATCGCCCAGATCTCTGCCTTTATCTTCACATTGTATTTTCCTATGTGTGTGCCTGTGTTCCAATTCCTCCTTTTTATAAGGACACCAGTTACATTAGATTAGAGCCTGTATGCATTGTGTTTTACAATTTTTCTGTACTTTGTGATAGTTTGAGATTGGGGGATATTGCCAGTTCTGAGAAAACCACCCCTTCTTGAGCTAGCTAATTCCTAGAAATAGTAAAGGATGTGCCTGCTAGCGCATCTCTGATATGCAAAGGAGCCAATCCAGAGGTCATACTCTGAACCCCCTTCTCTGTCTGGCTTTTAGAGTCTGGAAGGCAATATTCCTCTGTCCCCATCCCAGGGGCAGACTTCAGGTAAGTAGGAGCAGTCGCTACTGCCTGGAGCCCACTCAAATATTCATGCCAGGCAATCCCAAACAAGGTCAGCCTGTTCCCCCTCCCTTACCCACTCCTTCCCATGAAAACCATAGTAGAAACTGATCTCTACATTTCTCCTCACTCCCGGTTCCGACCCAACCCCGGTGCTTCTCCCTGTGGCCCTGCATGGTGTGCAGTTCCTCCACACGGGGAACTGTGAGTTAAAACTTCTTCCTTTGTGACAATAGTCTCCTGATCTGCTGGCCTCCCCATATCTGATTCAAACAAATCCCAGCTACATTGATACAGAGGCCCACTCTCTTCCAGCATGACCTGATCTTAACCCCTGCACTGCCCCTATTTCAAATAAGGTCACGTTCCGTGGTACTGGTAGGTAGAGCGTCGGCGTGTGAACTTTTAGAGGACACAGTTCAATCCATAACAGAGGTCAAGTGCACTTTTCAATTTGTAGGCTTTTTGAGTTAAAAGAAAATCAGGAAAATTCATACCATATAACATTTTATAGTAAATCATATCATGGCAAATATATAGAGCACGTGTTGGAGAAAATGATAGGATTAGAAAGAAGGAGGAGAGAGTAACCTAATCATAGCAGAGAGCAGGAGAGATGATTTAAAGCTAGGTTTTATGTGGTTGTTGAAGAATTTCTAAGGATATCACCTGTGCAATATTTAGTGAATTTTCTCCACCTCTCTAACTTCACAATCTGTACTTTAATTTGTGGAGAGTGGGTATACTCTCTTGAAGAATATTCCAGCAGCTCTTTAATTGGTCTCTCTTACTCTTTCAAAGGCATTGCACTTTCATGGTTTTCTTTTACCTTTAGGATAAATCCCAAAGGTTAAGTTCATGCTAACTGCTCCAGCAAACACACAGCAAGCTCTAGGTGGTTTAGCACAATTGAAGTTTACTTCTTATTTATGAAAATTCAAGATAGATTCTTCTACTTGGCAGGCACTTCTCTTCCCAGTGGTGATTTTGTGGCTCACTCATCTTCAACATATAGCTTCCAAACTGGCCACAGAAGGCAAAGGAGAATGAAGAATCATGCACGGGAGGCTTTTATGGGCCAGGCTTAGAGTTGCCATAGATCATTTCCAGTCATTCTTTATTAACCAGACTTCAGTCTTCTGGCCACATCTGTCTACAAGGGAGACGAGGAAGTACCCTCCATCTGTTGCCTTCGATGAAGAAGAAATGGTTGGATGAGCTGCAAGCAGTCTTAAGTGCATGCTAGTCAATCTTTTCCATGATACAGTCCAATCTACTTTCCCAACTCATACTTCACACGCATCCCTTTTATGAACTATGTTTAAGCCAATTTTTTTTTACATATTTCTCTTGTGTTTTCACATCTGGGACAATACTCAAGATTTCTTTCTACCTAAAATCCCTGTCTTCTCACTCCTAGCTGTCCATGAAGCGTTTTACTTCCAGTGTCACTGCCATCAAGAATGTCACCTGTACCTTCCATGACTTACAATGAAAAGGCCGTTCCCTCTTCGGGGTTCCTGTAGCAATTTGTCCACAAAGACAGTGCCATGAGCAATGTAGCCATGGAAGTCTGAGACATAAATTAGGCATCGAGCGAATGTGTATATATATGAGCCCATGAAAAATTTTATTAAGTTATGAAATATGATAAATATTAAAAATATTTAATATTCCTTTAACATAAAAACAATTTATTCTGGCAGCAAGAATGGGGGTGATTCTATTTAAAGTCAAATTCTACTTAAATGTCTAACCGGTTTCAGAGGAAATGATCTAAGCCTAAAGGTTAAAGGGGGTGAGTGAGCCATAGGAGATGGAGGAAGAAGAGGGAGTCGGTTTGGAGGAATGTATTTTGCCTGAAACACAGAACACGGGAAAGACATAGAAGCAGAACTGGCAACAACTCCTTCGCTCTGTCCGGGAGAAGTTTGCTCTGACCCACAGTGCTGTCGAGTCTTTGCTGTGGCATATGTATCCCTTGTGTAATGAATGGGTCTTAACAATTTAAAAATCTGACTCAACAATCTAACTTCTCTTGCTCTAATTCCATAATAACCATACAACCTGCCATACAACCTGTGCTTCATAAGTTGGCTTCCCATGTAAATCTGCCTAAGAATGGGAGAATACACAAAGATATAAGCATTTGGCATCTGGGACTTTAATCAGTTTTGTTTTGTTTCTTGTTTTATGTATGTATGTATGTATGTATGTATGTATGTATGTATGTATGTATGTATGTAAGTATTTCCTTCCTGTTAATCTCTCAGGGACTTCTCATCTTTGGTATGCTGCTAAGACTGTATCTCTTACTAGCATAAGAATCTGTTACATGGCCCTGGCCAGTGTGGCTCAGTTGGTTGAAGCGTCGTCTTGTACACCTAATGGTTGCAGGTTCGATTCTGGGTCAGGGCACATACCCAGGTTGCTTTGAGTTCAATCCCTGATCAGGACGTGTAACTGATTGATGTTTTTCTCTCTCTCTCCCTCTCCCTCTCCCTTCCTCTCTGTCTCTAAAAAAATCTGGTCTATGGAAAATTTGTCCTCTGAAACCTTTGGAGTTATAGGGACCTAATGAATATTATGTATCCAACATCAGCCTGAAGCTCTCTTATGGCCTTCATCACATTTTACCTTGTGTTATATTTTGATGAGTAGGTTGAAATAGATTTGCCATACTATGAATACTGGCCCAAGAAAGTCACCCTGATGTCTACAGTGCCTAATCAGTTCCACAAATTATGATTTGTTCAACTAGGAACCAATACGAATGTGAGATATCCACAGTATTCAACTTCCAAAGGGAAATTGTATCTGGTTATGTGACAACCCAAAAACCCTTTGCTTTAGAGCAACAAACTACAGCCCATTGGGCAAATATGATATATGGCCTCCCCGCTCCCCCGCCCCCCCCAATATTGCCAATGAGCAAAGGGTGGTTTTTAACATTTAAAAAAGGTTATAAATATAAACAAACACATAAAAACAAAACAAAGAGAGAATATGCAACAGAGACTGTATGTGAACTACAAAATCTAAAATATTTACTACCTAGCCTTTTATGGAAAATATTTGTTAACCCCTACCTTAGATTACCAAGGCAAACTATGACATTATTAAACTTTACCAATAATATTGTCATGTGCCTAATTCCCTGTAATTGTATCTGTTCCTTGAGAAATGTCCTTTTGATATGAAAGGAATTTTTGGAAAAGAATGTGATTTTAAAACTTTCATAAATTAACTATCATTTTATCCAGCAGGGGCTAAAAAAAATTTTAGTGAGCATCTTACTACCTCCAAGTAAATGCACTCAGACAATTACGTTTATTCATTGTTTTAGAATGAATAGATTTTATGTTCTTTTCACCTCAGTTAATGTAAATTAGCCTAGCATCTTGCAGTTAAGTATTATTTAGTGATTTTTTCCTCAGAAAGTTTATAAATAAGAGAACAAGTGAATGTTTTTAGTCTTATTACTAACTGTAGCTGTACAATAAACGTTGCCCTAATTTTACTTTTCTAATAATAAAAATTAGCCACACATTACATGGTACTTAGCCCTAAGATAAGCTTTTATCCACCTTTCCATTTTCTCACCTATTAAGATGAGAAAATATATATTGACATTAGAAATGGCCTTTTTTGACTTACTTAAAATAGTCACTTGAAAGGAGAAACATACTAAAACTGATTTGTTTAGCCTGGCTGGTGTTGCTCAGCGGTTGAGCATCCACCTGTGAACCAGGAGGTCAGGGTTCGATTCCCAGTCAGGGCACATGTCTGGGTTGTGGGCTCCATCCCCAGTGTGGGGCATGCAGGAGTCAGCTGATAGATTGTTCTCTCTCATCATTGATATTTCTCTCCCTCTCTCTTTCCCTTCCTCTCTGAAGTCAATAAAAATATGTTTAAAACACACACACACACACACACACACACACACACACACACACACACCTGATTTGTTTAAAGATGAGGGAATGAAACCTGACATTTTAGAGACATATTAGTTCCAAGAAACGATAATTTTTTAAAGTGAAGCATCATTAATGTGCTTCCAAAAGGTCAACAATTTCTTACATTATAAAAAGTGGATCAGAGCCACTTGATCTGAGCTAATCAATCTGTTTTTCCTTCTCAACTTCTTGATTTAAAAATCATTACAGGAAGACATATATGTATGAAAACGTAGCAAGATGGCACGAAGAGAAGAAAGCACAGAAGTTTTGTTATTTCTGTCCTTCAGTGGAGCAGGGATTGATAGGTGGTTTAGAACAGCGACTAAGTCGGTGGGACAATGCAGTATGTGGAGGTCCACCCCCTTCTTCTACCCATTTATCTTTCCCTGCTGCCTTTTGCAATCCACTGGGAATAATTGAGCAAAAGACCTTTCTTATGTTTGCAATAGGAAATAGAGCTTTGTGGAAAAGATGCTGCAAAATACTACTTCTATATTACCACGGCATCCTAGAAAACTACCATTTATATATCTATAATTATCTAATGTCTAAATAGTATTTGCAGGGCTGAGAATATTGCTTAGGTACCTACTGCTAGAGCCAGGAAACATTTGGTTGAATTAAAAATATAATCAAAGTAAATAAAGGGGAAAAAAAGGAGATAAAGGAATTTACTGGAAGTATATTGGTGATCTTACAGTTGCTAGTACAAGAAATTCAGGAAGTCCCCATAAAATGATATTCAAGAAATATAAGATTTTGAAACCACTTTGTCCACCATTCCACTCTCTGCCCTGCTATCCTCCATCATCCTGTTATTCTACCCTCTCTCAGTCTGTTCTGCTATTTCTTTCTGCCCCAAGGCAGCATTCCACTCTTGTACTATAGACTTGATTTTTTTTGGTATCATACAGATAGAACACACACAGTTGCTCTACCTCCTCTGTATCCCCTCCTAGTTCAACCACCCAAATAAAACTCTAAGTCTAGTCTCTGAATCTAAATTTTAAATGCTAATATGAGAGAATAAAATTGTCCTTGTTTGGGCCAGATTCCCACTTGTGAAATGAATATACTGCAATCTCTTAGGTGACATTGTTGGATGATCCATTGAGTATGCAAGAGGGTCTAGGGAACCAGATTATCTGCAAAGGTTGGAACTCACAGTGAAAACAAGTGGTTACAAACTCAGGACATTTATTTTAATTTCCAGTCATTGTAAACATTGAGAGATATTCATTCATTCATTCATTCATTCATTCATCAAATGCTTTATTGAGCATCTGGTATGGGCTAGAGATATAATGATGACTAAGATATTGTCCTTTCTCTTAAGGATTTTATAATCTACTTAGATTGACAAACAGCTCTGCAAATTCTTCCATTTTCTAAAATCAGTTTTCACCTGGGTAAGCACAGGGCGCTCATACCAGAAGTTTTGGGGGGTTGAAAAGATTTCCTGGAAAAGCAAGTGAGAGATAAGCTTTTTATTAAAAGATGCATAGAACTTAGCCAGATGGAGAAAGTTGGGGAAAACCAGATAGGAGTGGTAAAGTTCAGGATCTGTCTATTCGATTAAGTCCAATTGTCAAAAAGAACTTGTCAAAAAGCCAATTCACCAGAGGATCAATTTGCCAAACTTGCCTATTATCAACATTTGTTTTAAAGAATATCATCCTTTCAATAAAGGGCATTCAGTACATTCAATAAATATTCACTATGAATACATTATGTTTATGGAAACAGAGTGAGTTTTCTAAATTTATTGCACTCATCAGATGATGAAGTTGATGTTTAGTCGGTATTTCAACTTGCTTTCAAGTGCTCATATTTGAAACTGTTGTAATTAGCCCAGTTATTAATAACTGGAAGGAAGCAAAGGGAAGGCCAAACATATAGGCATGTCATTTGTGCAGCCTTCCCAGGAAGCTGCAGTGTAACACTCCCCAGGGAGCCATTGGTCTATTCCCCACAGATAGCTGGAGGGAAAGGGACTGGACAGGGGGAAGATAGATGGCACCACTAAAGCCTGATTGACTGGGGAAGGTGCTTGTCTGTCAGTCACACTTGAGAATAGGTCATTGGCCAGAGTAGGCATGGCCACTGACAGTGCAGGAAGATGTTAGATATTTAATCTCCTGAACAAAGAAGTTCTCTCTCTCGGAGCTCTTGGTTCATGCTCTTGGTTTCTCTTGTTTCCCTTGGGACTCTCATTGCAGCGGGTGCACTCATGGCCATGTGGACCCCACACAATGGACTAATGCATTGCAACTAGCCTAATGCTACACCAGACCCAGTTCCAACATAGAACGGAAACTGGACACTGGTTTTGCTTTTAACTCTACTGAATCCCAGCTGCATTTCTTATAGGACTGGATTAAGGGGAATGGGACTTTGGAAAGCCAAGGATGTAACCCCATGCAAATAAAACCACTCATCCTCCCATGCGAGTCTCAGAAAATTCTTTTTCTCAAGATATCGAAAGTGATACCCCACTTTCACTGGTAACAGACTCAGAGGTGTGAGGGCACAAGTTCTGGTTTCTTATGGCTAAAGCATAAAATCTGAATTGGGCAGAGAAAGGTGGGGTGGGTGGCAGTGGGGAGGAGGGAGGAAAGGGAAATGAATTACCTCTCAGTAGGCTTTGGCGTATCGACAAGAGTTAATTTCTGAAAAAATAGGCATTACAAAATATAATGCAGACACATTACTTATATTGATTTTATGTTTATCCATATCCATTTAATTCCAATGAATTGTAGGCTTCTGAAGATCAAATATATTTTTCTTAACCTAAATCATCTCTTGATATGGCATTTAAAACATGTATTTTTTTTCTTACAGCTTTATGGATTCTTTGGGTGATCAGTGAATATATTTTAATTGAGTAAGCCTTTATGCTCATTAATGTTAAGTGTAATTAGAGTTTTCTAATTCCCAGCGCTCTCTCTCCAGTTCACTCACAGATGCGTTGGTTACTTTGGGATATAAGTATAGTACTATTTTACAAATTTCTTTTTTTCCTGCTTTCTGAAATAGAATAAATATTATCCTTATTACAACATTACCTACTTAAGTTACTAATAAATGTAAAAGCATTTGGAGATATATCCTACTGATCACTAATGCAGATAATTAAATCAGTATTAAGCACAACAGTACAATCACTACTCAAATACTCCTACCCTTGCCTTCCACAGACTTTTGCTAGTGTTTGGCAGGTACAAATAATATGAATAGGTTTCTTTCTTCTGAAACACCTTAGTACAGAGCAAATTATGATCCACAGTATGCTACTCTTCATTGAATACTAGAGGCCCAGTACACAAATTCGTGCATGGGTGGGGTCCCTCGGCCTGGCGGGCAATTGGGGCCAATTGGGGCCAGCTGTGGGGAGGGACTGTGGGAGGTTGCCTGTGGGAGCGCACTGACCAACAGGGGGCAGCTCCTGTGTTGAGCGTCTGCCCCCTGGTGTTCAGTGCATGTCATAGCTACCGCTGGTCGTCCACTTTTCCAGTTGTCTGGTCGTTAGGATATAGATAATGGAATATAATTATGGATAAAGAGTTTTTGAGATATCTGGAAATTCTGATAAAAAATTACCTACTTCCCATTACTCTGGTAAACAACTGGTTTTCCGAAATGAATATCTGTGCTTATAGTCTCTCAATGGTAAGGCTGAATAAATAATTGTTTTATAATTTCCACATTTATCCTTAGTTGACTTCTATATGTGTGTTTGTACTGTTACTTAAGTGAACAAAAGAAAGGGTTGCTCTATTAAAGATTAAATCACAAATAAAAGCCAAGTAAATGAATGTATTTAGGATGGTGGTAGAGTCAGCAGTAACTTGATGTTTTTTCTAGAGTTCTCAAAAATAATCATAAAGGAATAAAATTATTTCTGGAACACGTGATGAATAGTCTTAAAAAATATAAATTTTGCTAGTGTACAGAAACAATAAATGTTTTGCTTATAGTTCATTTTTTTAATCCCAAACCAACTTCATTATAAAAAATATATTAATATAAGTAACAACAGATTCAGAATAGAGGAATTTAAAAGCATTATGAAATACACACAATGTTTTCACTGAATATGAATGTCTTCAAAGTATTGCTATACTCTACAGTTCAATCAACTCCTATTGTGTTCATCAGTCTCTCTAATTAGCTTCCACTTGGAAGCTTAATTTAACACCTTATTTAATTTTGTATTTATAAGACCAAACATGAATGGGAGCATTTGTGACATGTCTATAAGAAGTTATGCTTTTCAAGGGAATATGCCACATCTGCTCTTCTTTTAGAAAGTCTTCCATTGTAATACATATATTACTAGGTTTTTGTTCACAGTGTGCCTTGAATAAATATTGTGAGCCGACTGAAGGAATGTGAGAAGCAGGATGGTTTTATGCCCTGCCGTTCTGCACGATAACACCATTGTCAGCGACTCCAGGTGGCCATATCAAAGACTGAGACAACATTGATAGCCTCATAAAGTGGGGATCACCTTGGAATCTTTAAGTGCGACAATAAACTGACAACAATCATTACAAAATTGACAACACAGATACCCTGGTATGTCATTACAAAGCTGTCACATGATCCTCTAGGAGCCCTTTCAACTTTAAGGACTGTGATTCAGTTCCTCTCTCTCCTTAGTTTTGTCAGCTTATAAATTTTGGAAACTGTGGACTATTTTACATCTGATGGCTGATAACACCCATCAGAAAGCTGTCATGCATAATAAACAATTTAAAGACCCCAGCCCGGCTGGTGTGGCTCAGTGGTTGAGCATTGACCTATGGACTAGGAGGTCCTGGTTTGATTTCCAGTCAGGGCACATGTTGGGGTTGTGGACTCTTTCCCTATTGGGGGGCATGCAGAAGGCATCCAATTGATCATTCTCTCTCATCATTGATGTTTCTACCTCTCTGTCCCTCTCCCTACCTCTTTGAAATCAAATAAAGGCCCCAAAGTCCTTGTTTGCCACCTCACCCAGGCACACTTTCCTGGGTGGCATCAGGAGAATTTGCTACCATTTTTCTGTCATCACTTGCTTGTGAGATGAAGGAGGCGTGGCCCAATCTGAAGTCTCCCCAGAAAATTCACTGCCTATTTTTTCCAAAGACCTTTTACAAGATCAGTATCAGAATCTAGGAACAATAGTTTCGATGAGATTTATTGGTAGGCTCTGCCATGAGCTTTCTTCTATGTTGTATTTTAATTCACTTTATTCTTCTATTACTCCAGTAAAGTGTCAGTAGTGAACCGTTATAGGGATTTTAAGGAATAAAAATAAAACTCAGAGAGAAGGTAAATAATCAGTTTGTAACCCTCCAGGTTCCCAGTTTGCTGATCTTTAAGTAGAAAAAAAAATGACTGCCGCAAAAACCATCTTTAGAACACTTAAATAAGTTTGAAAAAAATTTTGTGAAGCCTCCCTTAATATCGCAATTTGACATACTGCAGTTTTGTTATTGTTGGTTTTTTGTAGGTTTTTCTTTCAGTTAGCAACTGATTTTCTTTGTATTTAAGTTCAAAGGGGAAATGCAAAAATACCTTTAGTTTGTCAAAATTATCAAATTAAAATAATTTTTATATTTGTTTATCAGGATAGCCACCTCCACTTTTCCCTTTTGTAAAAAGGAAAACTTTTTTATGGCTAAAAGAGTAGAAATATCCAATAGTGTTTGGATATTGTTTAAACTTTAAGAATTAAATAAGAATACATCAAAATGTGTATTTTAAATATATTCTCTCAGTTGACAATGAGATTTCCAAGATTAAGTTGAAGAAAAGTAAATAGCCTTCTTTTTCTTCATTTCCTACTCTAATTCACCATATATGAATTCTCTCAGGCTGTGTGGTATAATGGATTCTGGAGGTCCCAGTGCCCTATCTGACAGCTTCAAGTCATATGATCTTGATCTTTCTGTGCCCTCCTGTAAAATCAGAAATACACTAGTTTCCCCCTATTAAATCCAAAAGATATTTGTACCTATTCCATAGGGTTTCTTTGATGACTAAATACATCAGGGCAGGTAAAGTCGTCAAAGACCTTTCTCTAGCATATAATAAATATCCTTAATGTTAAATATTAATTGCTATTGTTATATTTTGAGTGCCTTTTCACAAAGCTCCATATTTTATCCTGTTTCCTATTTAAAGTAAAATTCATAAATTCTGCCTACACATCATACATATGCATATTTTTGGTTAACTATAAGTATATTAATTCTCTACATGTCTTGCAGTAGAGATCTTGCAGTTAGCCATATCTCATTTAAGTCAGAATTCTGGCTTTACCAAGCTGTCTTCCTTCAGAAAATTTACTTAAAATGACTGGCTTCAGTTTTCCCAGAAGAACAATGAAGATGACAACAGGACACGTCTTGCAGCATCGGCAGAGTTCCTTTCTGATGGGACGAATGTGCACGTGCTGGTCCCTCCCTCTCTCCCTTCATGCACTTGTATAATAATGCCAACCCTGAGGTCGGCAAGTCTGATTCCCTGGCTACACAGAACGTGCTAAGTGAAGCTTTAAACTTTGACCCTTTCCATAGCCTAGCATCTTGTTCTTTTGCAGGGGGAAACTCTCCTTTCTGGATAGCTTTTGCATTCAGCTGTACTGTCAGTCACTGTTGTTAATGATGCTGCCTATTTAAGTATACACTGAAGAAAACATTTGAATCATGTTATTTATAACTTATGCATTTCCTTGCACATGTTTCCTTGATCTGAGATATAAAATGTGATCTACATTGGGCAGACAATTAATTATAACTTGGCGAAACAAAGAGATGGAGGATGGGTAGGGGTGGGGGGAGGTGGCACTTCATACCATAAACTGGCAAACATAATGTGGAGATAGGATTGTATCTTTTGTTTGGTTGGCTTATCCACCCTCCCCACTCCACCCTTCAGTCAGAAGTAAGAAATTCTGGCATTTGCAGGAATTTTGAAAGAGAACTAAGGCAGGTGAGATAGTCAATGAGAAGTGATATGTGTAATGTTCAATAATTATGAGATGTGTTGAAGAGCAGTAGATGGTGTAGAATTTACATTTTTGCAGATATTAAAGAAGACAGGTTTAATGGCATTTGCAGAAACAAGAAGTAGCTACTCTATTGTTTTTTTTTCAATTCATATGCAGCATAAGGAAAACATGATAAATTATGAAACCACCATTTTCCACTTAAAAGAAATGGTGAAATCTAACTTAATGAAATTAATGACAGGGACAGGTCTCATAAATTAAGACTGAGGAAAGGTTATTTGTTCAAAGATTTACTTTTATATTAAACATATGTTTTATTGCCATGTTTGCCTGCCTTGTACATATTTTAATAATAAAAATATAAATATATGACCATTTG
The DNA here is from genome assembly GCF_963259705.1 of Myotis daubentonii. Classification (NCBI taxonomy): domain Eukaryota; kingdom Metazoa; phylum Chordata; class Mammalia; order Chiroptera; family Vespertilionidae; genus Myotis; species Myotis daubentonii. The sequence continues at coordinate 40,137,594 of NC_081853.1, read as the reverse complement.
TTTAAATTTTCTGTTAGCCTGAAATATGAGAGAAACAATATAAGAAATCTAAAAGGAGATGTAAAATATGCCAAAGCAGTGTTTCTGTTGAGAATTTTAAAAATTTTGTTGCTTTATGAACACTTGCAATTCAATAATTGAAACAAAACCTAACTTCTCTCATTTTCCATATCTGTTCCCTGAAAGCTTATTTATACAAATAAGATCTCATCAATTATCTGCTATGTATAAATGACTTAGCGCTCTTTTACAATATGCTTAGCACTAGATGATTAATTATCCTGAAGCTATCTCTCATGAATGTCCTTTCACAAATCAAGATTTTTATTTTTAATTATTAGTTTATTAAGATGTATATTAATCTAGCTGAGACCGGTTTGGCTCAGTGGATAGAGCGTCGGCCTGCGGACTGAAAGGTCCCGGGTTCGATTCCGGTCAAGGGCATGTACCTGGGTTGCGGGCACATCCCCGGTGGAAGATGTGCAGGAGGCAGCTGATCGATGTTTCTCTCTCATCTATGTTTCTAGCTCTCTATCTCTCTGTAAAAAATCAATAAAATATATTTAAAAAAAAAGATGTATATTAATCTAGACAGAGAAATTAATTATTAGAATAAAGCATTTTATGAATATATAACAAAGTAGTAACGATCAAATAAAACCCAGAACATTGTATTTAGAAAACTTAAAATATACTATAGAATAAGCAAGGTTCTTCCTCTCCCCCTCCCCCCCCCCAGCTCTTTTACATTTCAACCAATTTTTTTTTTAATTAAGAATATTTGAGAGAACCAAGATGGCGGCATAGGTTAACGCCGGAGTTTGCTGCTTTGAACAACTACTTCAAAAGTGAAACTAAAACACGAAACGGACATCACCCAGAACCACAGGAACGCTGGCTGAGTGGAAGTCCTACAACTAGGAGGAAAGAGAAACGCATACGGACACTCAGAGGAGGCGCAGTGCTGAAGTCAAATTCTGAGGTGCGGAGTGCGCGGAGCGGGCTGGCGGCGGAGGGCGTGGTTGTTGTTTTCAATCGGGAGGGAGTCGCAGACTCTGAGCTCCAGATACAGGCGAGTCTTTAGGGACCCAGGCTCAAACGGGAGAAGCGGACTGTCTGGCTTCGGTCAGAGCGAGTGCAGCTTTCTCTCCGAGCCTTGCAGTGGGTGCTGGGACTCAGAGAGGCAGAGCCCCTGGGGACAGGACTGAGAGCCGCCATAACTGCTCTCTCCGGCCCACCCTGTTGATCCTGTGCGACCCGCCCTGCCCAAGCCCTGCACAGAGGCATTTACCGGATAGCCTCAGGCAAAGGCTAGATTAGCACCTCCCTAGAGGACAGAAGTTCTCTCACTGCTGACACAGCTGATTCTCATAGCCACTTGGCCTGGAGGTCAAACCCTCCCTGGAATTAGCTACAACAATCAAGATTTATCTATAAGACTGCGAACAAAGACCACTAGGGGGTGCACCAAAGAAGCATAACAAAATGCGGAGACAAAGAAACAGGACAAAATTGTCAATGGAAGAAATAGAGTTCAGAACCACACTTTTAAGGTCTCTCAAGAACTGTTTAGAAGCTGCCGATAGACTTAATGAGATCTACACGAAAACTAATAAGAACCTCGATCTTATATTGGGGAACCAACTAGAAATTAAGCACACACGGTCTGAAATAACGAATATTAAACAGACGCCCGACAGCAGACCAGAGGAGCGCAAGAATCAAGTCAATGATTTGAATTGCGAGGAAGCAAAAAACATCCAACGGGAAAAGCAAAATGAAAAAAGAATCCAAAAATGCGAGGATAGTGTAAGGAGCCTCTGGGACAGCTTCAAGCGTACCAACATCAGAATTATAGGGGTGCCAGAAGATGAGAGAGAGCAAGATATTGAAAACCTATTTGAAGAAATAATGACAGAAAACTTCCCCCACCTGGTGAAAGAAATGGACTTACAGATCCAAGAAGCGCGGAGAACCCCAAACAAAAGGAATCCAAAGAGGACCACACCAAGACACATCATAATTAAAATGCCAAGAGCAAAAGATAAAGAGAGAATCTTAAAAACAGCAAGAGAAAGTAACTCAGTTACCTACAAGGGAATACCCATACGACTGTCAGCTGATTTCTCAACAGAAACTTTGCAGGCCAGAAGGGAGTGGCAAGAAATATTCAAAGTGATGAATACCAAGAAACTACAACCAAGATTACTTTATCCAGCAAAGCTATCTTTCAGAATTGAAGGTCAGATAAAGAGCTTCACAGATAAGGAAAAGCTAAAGGAGTTCATCACCACCAAACCAGGATTATATGAAATGCTGAAAGGTATCCTTTAAGAAGAGGAAGAGGAAGAAAAAGGTAAAGATACAAATTATGAACAACAAATATGCATCTATCAACAAGTGAATCTAAGAATCAAGTGAATAAATAATCTGATGAACAGAATGAACTGTTGATTATAATAGAATCAGGGACATAGAAAGGGAATGGACTGACTATTCTTGGGGGGGAAAGGGGTGTGGGAGATGTGGGAAGAGACTGGACAAAAATCGTGCACCTATGGATGAGGACAGTGGGTGGGGAGTGAGGGCGGAGGGTGGGGCGGGAACTGGGAGGAGGGGAGTTATGGGGGGGAAAAAAAAGGAACAAATGTAATAATCTGAACAATAAAGATTTAATTAAAAAAAAAAGAATATTTAATTTTGACATTATTGCAGGAGGCCTCCCTTCCCCCTTACTTATCTACCCCCTCTCCTCTCTCCCCTTCCTTGCCTTTACCAAATTGTCCCTGTCCATGGGGTATGCATATATGTTCTTTAGCTAACCCCTTCACCTTCTTTATCCAGTAATTACATATCTTTGCTGCAAATATCAATGGTTGCCTCACCACCATATGTTGAGAATACTATTTTACTTTTCCTTCTAAATGTGAAATCTATAAATATTTTCTCTATCTTTAAACTTAATATAACCTTTTAAACTTACCAGATGAACCTGCCAAATCAAGAATTACAAGTTCTTTGTTCATTTTGGTTCTCTTTTCTAGAATATTAAGTACACTCGTGTTTTTATGATTCTGTACACACTTGCTGTATCTGTTCCCCAGCCTTCTAATCTGGATTATTAAAACATTTACTTTCCTCTGTAAATTGTATAGAAGTAATTCATGAATACATACTTGTTGAAAAGCAACACATATATTTATAGGGTATAACGTAAAAAAGGATATCCATTTCTGACTGTTACAGAGTGGATAGTATCAAGTCAGCCCTCCCTTTAAGCACAACTATGAAAGATACATGAAATAACAAAAGGCCGTTTGAAACTGGCCATGATAAGGGAAGGCAGAACTATTGAAGGCAAGATGCCAGAGAAAAAGAAACAAAAAGAATAAAAGAGATATTTCAAGCAGCTTTTGTCCATCAAGGCATTTGTCTAATCCTAAACTGTGTGAGGTCATGACTTCCAGAGACTGAACAAATAAAGGTGCAAAGAGACTGAAACTCTAAGGAGAGCTCCTGACAGACTCCCAGAGCTGGAGAGAGAAACATTGGCATTCACGGTCAGGAGGCAAAGCTAGGGGAGGTTCCACGACTTGCATGTGAAACACCAGAAGACTTACTCCCTAGGAATGAAGGCCAGATGCCCATAGTCTGAGGTCTCATTCTTTGATTGATTTAAGAGGATCTGCTTCAGTTCTCTTTGAAGGCCAGAAGAAAAGTAATTCTCTCTGGAGGGAACAGACATGTCCTGGGACCCCTGTACATTTTTATGCACACTTCCCACTAGTCAATATAATTTTTCAATCACATCAGGACTATTCAGATCCTAGAGGCCCAGTGCACGAATTCGTGCATAGGTAGGGTCCCTTGGCCTGGTCGGCAATTGAGGCCTATAGGGGGACCGGTTGGCCAGGGGGGGAGGGACTGCAGGAGGTTGGCTGGCTGGGGAGGAGGGGCCAAGGAGGTTGGCTGATGGGGGGAGGGGCTATAGGAGGTTGGCAAGCTGGGGGGAGGGGCCATGGTTGGTTGGCTGTGGGAGTGCACTGACCACCATGGGGCAGCTCCTGCATTGAGCATTTGCCCCCCTGGTGGTCAGTGTGCATCAAACCGACTCGTCATTTCAGTCATTCTGGTCGTTCAGTTGTAACGGTCGCTTAGGCTTTTATATATATAGATTGTAGATATAAATTATAAATAAGATTAAAAATCTTAACCAAAAGAAATAGTAAATCAGTAGGCCATGATATTGTTATTTTTAAATAACTTACATTATACCCCAAATAACAAGAATGGAAAGCTATCTATGTAAAGAAAATAAAAGGCCCATATCTATGTCATATTACTTGTCATTTCCTATGGATAGATGTGTTTAAATGATTGAAACTTCACCAAGAAATACTGTAAAAGCATAAAGTAATTAATAGTGATCAGTTTTAAGTATATCAATATTTATTTTACCTCAATACCAAGTTACTCCAGATAGTTCTAGTGGGTTTTTTTCATATCACTAGGTTACTATTTATGTAACCTGGACTCTTTAAAGCTTTTGATATTAGTGATTGCTTATGATGACTAAACATTATGCTCAATGACCACAGATATATTTGGAGAAATTACTTCTAGATACTTCAAAATAGCTTTTTCTTTTCTCATTTAAAATTAACTCAAGATTACCAACATATGAGTTGAAGATTACATTAGTAACAGAAAAGAACTATCTTTTAAAAATCTATTTGCTATACCTCACAAATGCAGCTATCATTACAGAGGGCAGAAGTCAAAATAAAATTAATATATGCTACGGTATCTGAGCCCAGGGGATGTGCTATATCATGGAGAGAATGTCAGTCTGAACATCAGATTTCCCATCTTCTATCCAACTTCTACTATATTTGAATATTATTAATATATTTGCCCACAAGTAATTGTTTTAGAAACTACTCCACAGCAGCAATATAAAAATCTCAAACTGTGATGGCAACACTTACCAACAATATTGTTTTTATTGCTTCATTACACCCGCTGGGCCATTTTTATTGTTGAATTTAATCGGTAAGCGTTCATTTTCCAAACAGTGCAAACACATTAGGGCACAAGTGTGTTAGAAGTAGTAAGGAATGACAGATGGCACTTGAGGGTTAGCATATACACAGCTCTGTAAGTAGAGCTCCCTTTCTAGGATATCCTAATATCATTTGGAAGGCAGTGTGTGCAAAATGAACAACTGAACAGGTTCAACAGGACACAAAGCAACATAGATGGTCTACTTGGGTTCCCTTTCTATTAGCTGCTGCTTCTGTGCTTGCCAAGAAAAACAACTTTGAGCTAGTGAAATCTGACTAAATATCATCACCCAAAGAGAGACCCACAAGACAAGTCTAAAAATGTAAAATTTCTGATGGTGAGGAGGGGAGTAAAGACTTGTATTCCCATACTACCTTTCTCCAAGTAATGAAATTTACCTTTTCTTCTCAAACTCCCTCCCTCCCTTTCTCCATTTTTCTTCTAGGTCTCCTTCTCTTGATTCAAATTTTCTTTTGGTTATTACTTCCCCCTTTAGATTGAATTTTGAGTGCTATGATTTGGCATGGGGCTATAAAATTAAATGTTATTTCTAAAAGTATACATATGTATAGGTGTGTGTGTGTTGGGGGGAGAGAGGGAGGAAGGGAGGGACTAATCACTGTAGGAGAGCTTTTGTATTTTACAAGTAGATTTTTGTAAATTAATTAAGGTCTTAAATACTCCTTAACCACCCAAAGTGCCCCATTAGTTAGCATGAACTTGAAAGCCATATGGTGTTGATTAGTGCTTAGTGATCTTATTTTAATAGATCTCAATTAAATAAATGATTGCAGTATACGCACGCTTCATGATACCAGTTGGTCAGAGCATTGTCCCTTGCACCAAAAACAATTGTGGGTTCCATTCTCGTTCAGGACACTTATCTAGGCTGTGGGTTCAGTTTCGGGTTGGGGGGTATATGGGAGGTAACCAAGTGATGCCCCCCCCCCCAAAATCAATAAACATATCCTCGGGTAAGGATTACATTTTTAAAAAAATTGATATTAGATAAAGGTACTGAAACAGAAATGAAGAACTTTCAATCAAGACTGGCCATTTACTTTCTTAACTGACACAGGTCTTTTTATGTGTGAGGGATTTTAGATTTTAGGATTTCCTCACTTGTTACAATCGAGGCTGAAGAAAGCATTAGGCTCTGCCTTTAGAGCCAAGGCCTGAGTTCAAAACCCAGCTCTGCCACTGATTGGCTGTGCCTAACCTTCCTCCTCTGTAAAACTTGGGTTAATTATAGAATCTACCTCATTGGCGATATTTTGAGGGTTAAGTGAACTAATACTTGTAAAGTGTTTCAACAGTAAATGGCACCTAGTAAATACTAAATAAGTGTTTCTAAATTACTAGTTTAAAAAACACGAAAATATCCCTGAGATTTTCAGTAGTGTTATAATTCATTGTGAACACATTTCAAAATATGGTATTGGTATCTGGATACTTGTTTTGAGCAAGATTATTTTATGACTACTGGGACATATGTAGTTCATCCAGTAAGAGTAGGAAATGAATTAAGAACTGACTGCCTTTGAGCTTATTTAGATAATAAAAAAGATAGGTTAAATGGGACCGTAGTGAACAATAATTACAACATGGTTTCATCCTTTTTAAAAATGGGTTTATATCTTTCCCTAAGTCAATTGGACAATTACGTATTAGTGAATGTATCTAGTATAGCAAATAAGTTTTCATCTTAAACGGCAAATGGGAACAATATGTGGATCCATACACTGAGCTATTCAGTGTGTGAAACCCCATCCAGGCTCTGAAGGAAAGGGAGTCGTGATTGACTAGTGAGTCTGCCATGGATATACATCGGGTGATCTGGATCTTCATGGGGGAAATTATTATTTTTCCACCTGTTTTATTCAAATATGATTTCTATGTTTGGGGTCAGCGGTGTATAGCTGGGATGTTTTAACATCTAAGAGGAAAATGACAAATTATTTTTTTTAAAAGGTGAGGTGGTAAGTTGTTGTGGGAGTTTCTCTAGACAAACAAATACATTTCTTTGGAAATCTGGGTTAATTTATAATTTAATTAATGCAGAAGAGTTAGATTGTGTATTAGTTATCTATTGGTGCATTATCACAGTAAACTTAATGGCTTAAAATAACACTGACTTATTATCTCATAGCTTCTGAGCATCCAGAGTTCAGGCATTGCTTAGCTGGGTTCTCTGGGTTCTCTGCCAGCTTGTAGATGATGGGCAAAAAACAGAAAAGTTTAACATAATGTATCAACTGAATGGCTAATTTAAATGCTCTACCAGTCAAATAACTCAGCAACACACCAGTTACTTTGTGGGGACTTAAGGGTTTTGAAGCATAGGGTAAATATGACTATGACATTCTGAATAAGAAAGCTGATGAAGAGAGATGGTGGCACGTCTTTGGATGCTTTTAGGCTTCCAGAAGTTGGTTGCCAAGATATCAGCCAGGGTTGTGGCCTCATCTGAGGTTTGATGGGGAAGGAACCGCTTCCTCCTTACTCATGGAGTTGATGGCAGCATTCACCTGTTGGTGATGGCCTCCATTTCTTCTTGGATGTTGGCCAGAGACAACCTTAAGCTTCTTGCTAAGTGGTGCTCTCCAGAGGGAAGCCGATAAGGCAGTTCTTCAAAGCTGGCAAAGGAGATGAATTCCTCACAAGATGAGCATTGCCATCTTCTATAACATAATGCTTTATATCTCATACATCTAAACGCATATATTCCCATCACCTTTACCATCTCCTATTAGTAGAAGCAAGTTTACAGGTTCTGTACATGCTTCAGGGAGTCAGCTACATACTAAGGTCTGGCTACCATCAGGTGGAAGTCACAGGGGCTGTTTTAGAGTGTCTGTCACAAGTGTATGCACAGATTTTTCAGGGAACTTTTTCTTGATATGAGAAATATTCTCAAGCAGCATGAAGCTATTCTGAATCATTAGTAGTATCTACTCTACTCATCTAATACCAAGAAGGGAGAAAATGTAAAATATTGAGCTAAGAGTATTTAGGTGATTTATAAGAATGATTATGATAAAACTGGATGCCAGTAACATCATGAGAAAGTCTTTGGTATTAAAGAATTAGACATGGACAATAGTTGAAATCATCAGAATAACAAACTACATTTTAAAAAGGCAGAGTTTTTTTTGGGGGGTGGGGGGTGCATGGCTGGGAAAGCAAGAAAATCCTCTGGCTTTAAGCATAATGAATGAGAGGCAAAGCTATGTCTTAAAATAAACTAATAACTCAAATATTCAACTGCAGAATTTGCAAGCCCAAATCTTAGTCACAACAAATACCACAATTTTACTTTTCTTTAGCATGTAACTGATTATCAAAAGTCATCCTAAGCCCTAACCGGTTTGGCTCAGTGAATAGAGCATCGGCCTGCGGACTGAAAGGTCCCAGGTTCTATTCTGGACAAGGGCATGTACCTTGGTTGCGGGCACATCCCCAGCAGGACATGTGCAGGAGGCAGCTGATCGATGTTTCTCCCTCATCATCGATGTTTCTAACTCTCTATCCCTCTCCCTTCCTCTCTGTAAAAAATCAATAAAATATATATTTTTAAAAAGTCATCCTAAAATCCCCAGTTTCACCCTCTTCTCAAACTCCACGTATAACTAGAATATTTGTTTATGCCATTTGCCAATATACCAAGTACCTAAAAGAATGCTAGACACAACGAATGTGCTTAAAATACATATGTTGAGTCACTTTTCAGTGATCATCTCCTAGTCCTTTCTTGACATAACTTTTCACCAGGTATAAGCCAAAAACAATCTCTCTCCAATTTAAGTCTCCGGAAGTTTTTCTGGGGCAAACCACTCTTAAGTTTTATATAAGCTGTTTTAGAGACAACATAGGATGCAAGTGAAAGCACAAAGTTATTTGGTGCATTCTCAAGGAAACAAGGTTAATATTTAAAGTAGCTTTATAAAAATATATGGCCTGAAAAAATCAAGAACCTGGCTCATGAACCATCCTCAACATTCCTGGTAGGATGGCAGGGACACTGGGTGGCATAAGTCTGAGTGTCACAATTAACCAAAGAGGCCCTGAGGACATGATTGATTCAAGAAGAGATTCCTAAAATTGAGAGAGAGAGAGAGAGAGAGAGAGAGAGAGAAAAGTAAACAGATCAAAATATAGAAAAATATTTGCTTGTAAAAAATATTTTTTTCCCATTGGACTTTGAAACTTTGAGAGATGATTGTAACTGCATTGAAAATTAAGATGTATGTGACCTGTTTTCAAACACAGGTTCTAATTGAAAACTGACTTTAAAAAATTGCCTTTATTTTAACTTTGAGTTTAAACCATGAGCTCTTCTTTGGTCTCAGAGAGATTCTAGCCATGATTTTATGATGAGTCACTTCAAAAGTAAAGTAAGATTTTTTTTAAAATCTGAGGTCACAAAAGAGAAATTTTGATTCTGCAATTACAATTTTAGAAGCTGTGTGCTTAAAAGGGGGAAAGGAATGCATTTAAAGTTTTACTCTCTATCTCATCCTGCCACCCCTGGTTTAATTTTAATATGTGAATTCATGAATATCCACAAAGAGTTCCTTCATCTTGTGAAAATTGTAATGACAACTTTGGTTTGGGGCCATGATGTAATAAAAACTGTAATTGAAGTTATGATCCATTAACCTCGATTTGTCTCACGTAGTCTTCTATAATATCATTTTGTTATAAAAGTAAGATATTACAATTAAAATTTCCTAATTTTTAAAGTTCCCAAGTATATTTAAGTCAGGAGACTGCTTACATACTAAAAAAAAATAAAGACATGATAATTGATTTACATTGTCTGATTTTCTGACTTTCCTCCAATTTATCTTTAAAGTCTGATTATGATAGCTACATTTGTGTGGATTATGTAGAATAAATCCACACAAATGTATATAGATATATATATCATTAAAGCTGAGTGTTGTGCATGTGAATATAGTATGTGTACATATTATATATTTACAAAGTTACAATGATGCTATTTTTAAGCCTAGTGTTATGGGAATCTCCAGATACGGCAGTTTTAATTTTAAATTCATACTGCACTCTAGTGGGGAATGAGATCAATGCAAAATTGTTCTTGTGTTGGTACTTCATAGGCCTAATTATGAGCCATTTACAGTTTTAAAAGTGAAACATAGAATAATGCTGTGGTATATAATTTTCTCAATGGAGAAATGCTATAAATAATATTTACATATTGTTTATTTACTATGTTTAGTATTTAGCCATTATAGTACAACATGATTTTATTTCTAAATTATTATGAAAATAGAAGAAAGCTCACTACTGGGATAGTTTATTTGATTTCTCATAGTATATTTGAAATATAAATAAATATGATTATACTAGAGGCCTGGTGCACAAAAATTTGTGCACTCGGGGGAGAAGGGGGGGTCCCTCAGCCCGGCCTGTGCCCTCTCGCAGTCTGGGACCCCTCCGGAGATAACGCCCTGCTGGCTTAGGCCTGGTCCTGGGTGGCAGAGGGCAGGCCCAATCCCTAGGTGCAGCCCCTGGTCAGGCTCAGAGCAGGGCCGATTGGGGAGTTGGGGCACCGCCCCCTGTCACGAACAGAGCAGGGCGGATAGGGAGGTTGTGGCCCCGCTCCCTGTCACACACAGAGCCGCAGGGCGATCAGGGGGTTTGGGCGCTGCCCCCTGTCATGCTGATCCCGGTGCTGGGGGGCATATTACCCTTTTACTATATAGGATAGAGGCCCGGTGGATGGGTGGGACTGGCTGGTTTGCCCTGAAGGGTATCCTGGATCAGGGTGGGGGTCCCCACTGGGGTGCCTGGCCAGCCTGGGTGAGGGGATGATGGCTGTTTGCAGCTGGTCACACACCCTTCAGGGTGGGGGTCCCCACTGGGGTGCCTGGCCAGTCTGGGTGAGGGGCTGAGGGCTGTTTTCAGGCTGGGACTGAAGCTCCCAACTGCTCCTTTTTTACTTTTTTTTATTTTTATTCTGAGCCAGCTTTAGCTCTGAGGCTCCAGCTCTTAGGGCTCCACTGCTGAAAGCAGATATCTGGTTTGTTTGCATTCTATAATCAAAACAATGTATAATTCCAGCTCTGAGATCCTGGCTGGCTGAAAGCTGGTTTCTGGGGTTTTGTTTAGCTTCTATATTTGTTACAATGTTTCAAACTGCAGGCTCAGAAGCTGGCGAGGCAGGCGGGGAACGTTGGTTTCCTCCTCCGTCACTGAAGCAAGCAAGCCTCATGGTAGTTTCAAGCTGCCTGGCTGCCGGCCGCCATCTTGGCTGGCAGTTAATTTGCATATCGCCCTGATTAGCCAATGGGAAGGGTAGCGGTCATATGCTAATTACCATGTTTCTCTTTTATTAGATAGGATAGATGTACTTATACTATATAAATGCTACTACAAGGAATTCCTATTTAATAAAGAGGTAATATGGTAATTAGACCAAACAGCAGAATGACCTTCTGAGGCAGCCAGGGCTGCGAGGGCTGAGCCCCTTGCACAAATTTCGTGCATTGGGCCTCTAGTGTGGAATAAAAGTTAAACCCTATATACTCAGGTGAGGATTAAGAAAAAAAAAGTTAAGCCCTCTGTTTTTCTACCAAGAAGACAGAAGAATGATCAATTTTCTTCATAAATTTTAAGAATGAGTATTATATTTTAAATATTTGCTTGTACTCTTTTAATTATGATCTTACTTTTATGCAGCGACTCTATTTAAACTCCCCACAAGCACCTTTGACAATATTGTCTTTGTCAACACTAGAACCACCGTTTGAATACTTAATTGTTTTTTACACTTTTTTGTACTTTAATTAAATGAATGCTTTAAAAATTTATATAAAATGTCATCTATTAAATTTTTTTATTAAATTTATTGGGGGTGATATCTATAATATTAAAAGCATAATATGCAAATTGACTGAATGACCGAACAGCAGAATGACTGTCTGGACGACCTTCTAGACGACCACGTTAGGACACCCACTAGCACCAGGCCAGCCAGGAGGGTGCGATGTGATTGGTCAGGGGCCCGGCCATCGCTTCATGATCACCCTGCAGGGGAAGGCCCAGACCACCGACCCGCAGGCTGCGGCAGGTGGGCAGGGCCTTCCTCTGCAGGGGCGATCCATCACGGGGCTCCCAGACTGAAAGAGGGCGCAGGCCGAGCTGAGGGACCCCCCCGACCCTGAGTGCATGAATTTCGTGCACAGGGCCACTAGTTGGTTGATAAGATTACATAGGTTGCAAGTGTACATTTCTATGATACATGATCTGTACTTTGCATTGTGCACCCACCACCCAAAGTCAAATCATCTTCCAATACCATAATTTGGCTCCCATTACCCTTTACTGTCCTCCATCCCCCTTTCTTTCTTTTTTTTTAATTTTAATTTTATTTTATTGATTTTTTACAGAGAGGAAGGGAGAGAGATAGAGTCAGAAACATCGATGAGAGAGAAACATCGATCAGCCGCCTCCTGCACATCTTCTACTGGGGATGTGCCCACAACCCAGGTACATGTCCCTGACCGGAATCGAACCTGGGACCTTTCAGTCCGCAGGCCGATGCTCTATCCACTGAGCCAAACCAGTTTTTGGCATCCACCCCCCTTTCCTCTAGTAACCACCATACTGTTGTCTATGTCCATGAGTTTCAGTTTTATATTCCACATATGAGTGAAACCATATGGTTCTTAGCTATTTCTGACTGATTTATTTCACTTAGCATAATATTTTCAAGGTCCATCCATGTTGTTGTAATGGCAATATTTCATGTTTTCTTATGGTTGAGTAATAGTCCATTGTATATACATGCCATTGTATATATGTATATTTTATATATGTACAACATATGTTGTATATATTATTCAGTCCTCTACTGAAGGACACTTTGATAGTTTCCATGTCTTGGCTACTGTGAGTAGTGCTGTATTAGACATAGGCAAATCAATGGAGCTTGGATTTGTGACTTTGAAATAAAACACTGAAATTACTTGTAGGCAAAATTTTCCACTCAATATAATTAGGTACTGCTTTTAAGTAATAACATGCTTTTAGATAATTTTATTTTGTGTGAATGATTGTGCAAGTTGTGATAGAGTTGAAATACTAAACTAAAACTGAAGTTTATGAATTCTTATATGGAGATTGGTTGAATAACACGTGTGTGTGTGTGTGTTCGTGTATGTGTATGTGTCTGTGAATAGCTCATTCTTCATCTTGATTGGAACAAATTGTAAATAAGACACGAGTACTGTTGATGTGTGTTTGAGTTTTGTTTGGGGGGTTGGTAGATGAGTTATTTAGTAGGCAAAGTTGAATTAGAGAAAATGGCTTATACTCATGGTCCATATTCAATTTCTCAGCCTTTCCTTCCAAAATTGTATTTACCTTGACGTTATAAGGCAACTGGATAATTCTGGGCCTTCTCTTCAGGCATGTGAAGCCATTACACTTTTAAGTTCATATATGGCCGCTTAAAAGATAAGAGAATATAATTTTAGGCTAATTTTTAAATACAGATCCAAGATGGTGGGCCACACAAGAGGCAGTGGAAATGAAAGAGCAAGAGATGAAGAAGAGAATAGAAGCTGCTTTCTTTGTGTCCCCCCCCCCCCAGAGTATTACACAAGTTTATAAAAATAGAGAAATTCCTGTTTTATGTCTCAAGGAGAGAAACAGGATGATCCTTGCCCTATTCCCCAACTTAAAAAAAAAAAGTCGAATAGCCCTGGCCTCTTTGATCATTGAGCGTTAGCCTGTGGACCGAAGGGTCTGGGTCCCATTCCTGGTCAGGGACATGTAACTAGGTTGCAGACACCATCCCAGCCCGAGTCAGGGTGTGTGCAGGAGGCAACCGATTAATGTGTCTCTCTCACATCAATGTTTTGCTCTCTTCCCCCTCCCTAAAAATTAATGGGGGGAAAAATCCTCTGGTGAGGATTAACAACAACGACATTTAAAATAAACCTATTATTTTAGAATAGTTATAGATTTGCTGAAAAGTTGCTACAATGGTGGAGTTCCCATACACCTCACCTACCCAATATCCTCTATTATTGACACATTCCATTAATATGGTGTGTTTGTCACAATTAATGAACAAATGATAATTCTTAAGAACCAGTGAAACTATACTTTCTTTGTATTATATTAGTTTTGTTTCATTCAGGGTTCTTGTAGTGTTCCACAATCTCATCCAGGATACTATGTTTAGTCTTAATATTTCCTTAGGCTGCTCTGGACTGTGATAATTCCTTGTTTTTGATAACCTTGACAGTTTTCAGGAGTAATGGTGAGGTATTTTGTCAAATGTCACCCGTTTGGGTTTTGTCTGATGTCTTTCTCCGGATTTAACTTGGGTTATGTGTTTTTGGGAGGAAGACCTCAGAGGTGAAGTGCCATTCTCCATACATCATATCAAAGATACAGCCATCCACACGACTGTCAGTGTTGTTAGCCTTGATGACATGGTGAGGTAATGTCTGCTAGCTTTTTCCACTGTGCCATTGCTTTATTTACTCCTCTGTACTGTACCATTGGGAAGCAAGACACTAAGCATAGTATATACTTAAGGTGTAGAGAGTTATACTCCATTCCTCCTTGAGGGGAGTGTATCTATTTAAAATATTTGAACTATTTCCATTTGGTCAGTTTCTATCTTCTTCCCCATTTTCTTTTTTAATCCTCACCCAAGGATATTTTTCCATTGATTTTTAGAGAGAGTGGAAGAGAGAGGAAAAGACAGAGAGAAATATCGATGTGAGAGACACACATGGATTGGTTGCCTCCAGCACGTGCCCCAACCAGGTTCTAGGCCAGGAAGGAGCCCACAACTGAGGTACGTACCCTTGACCAGAATGGAACCGGGACCCTTCAGTCCACAGGCAGACGCTCTATCCACTGAGCCAAACCAGCGAGGGCTTCTTCCCCATTTTTTGTATCAGTATGTCCTCATTGATAGTCATCTTGGGTTAACTGTGGCTTATAATCCAGTAATAGGTTATTTAGGTTGTTGCTCTAGCTTTGGTTATTGAGGGTTTCTTCAGTGGGCTTTTGTATTTATTCCCCAACTTTTGATTATTATTCAATTGGGTTATATCAGTTAGGGTCTGCCAGGGGTACTTCCTGTCAACTTTGGTGGGAGGGGAAGAGAAGATCAGCACTTTTCAGGACAGTCTGGATATCAAATGCTGGTGCTTTGGTATAAGTAGTAACATTTCAACTTTTGTCTCAGAAGGCTTTCTAGTGGGTCAAAACAATGGACTATAAATTAATTTAAAGAACCATCTTGCCTCCCAGGAAAACCAGTATTTCCTGTTTTATTTTACACACATTATGCTCAGACACATAGTTTAATGCAGCTTACCAACCATGAGTTCTCTTATGTATGCCATGTTTTAATTATTTCTGTGAATCTGATAGATTAATTATAGTTCCACATCTATAAAATTTTAAAAACACACACAAGCAAATCGTTAATTCATACAATAATAATTCCCAGGATAATTCTATTCCTTGAATCTATTACATGATACATGTTAGAGCCACATTACTACATTAAACCACAGATTTTCATAGTGTCTTAGTGGTTTGGGGGATGGAGACATGTTGACTCCATCCATGTTGGGAAAAAATAGACAAATTGATCAAATTTGGGGAGTTTCAACCAGCTGGTTAACCCCTATGTATGAACACGGAGTTTTTTTTTCTCAGTAGAACTCAAATGAACAAAATTTCCCTCCCAGAATTTAAACATGTTACTTTCACTATATTGGGAATAAAAAAAAAATCACATAATGTCTCACAATTCAGAGTGCCATTTGAGGCATTGCAGCTTTCTTGCAAAATCTATAAATGTTTTGTGATGGCACATCCAGTCACAAGAATTTATTTGACATTCTCCTCTTCTCCTAATGTCAAAAGTCTCCCATAGTTAATGTCTCCCATCGTTACCTTACTTTCTGATTCATTTGAGTTGTTGTCCTTGCCCCTAGAACTCTCCGTGCAAAATTAATGGTTTACTCTGCCTGATGACAAGACTTCATTTCCTGTCATGACCAGGGAAACCCTCATGCATAAGCAAATAAACCTCACAGCCTTAATAGAAAATTTCTCCTCCAATATTTTCATCTGCTAAATTGTTGTTAGACATTTTTATTTTATGAGTCAGGGTAGAAGAAAAGGTTTCTACAAATATTTAGCAAAAACGATGGGTGACAAGGGCTCAGGTACTGAGACTATCTGTGTACTGTGGCCTACATCTGACAAATCTAAACCTGTCGTTCTATAAACTAAAGCTCTTTTTTGGGTAATTTCTTTCAAATATGTGGATTTATTTTTTTCATAATATGTATACATGTGATTAGATTTAAATTTTTGAAAATATAAAAAAAAGGCAACTGTTACCCTACCAGTAAGCATCAACTCCTACTAATATTTTTCTAAGTCTTATTTGTGTTTCACATATTTGTAAACATATGTACATTTTTACCTTGTGTTTGTTTTTTCCTTATTGTATGGAAAGAATTTCCCATGTTATAAAAATGTTCCAATCTTCTTTTATTGATTATACAATATCACAGTGATTAAATATATCATCATTTATTTAATATTTTTCAGTACTTAATGATATCTGAGATAAAAGACTAAAACTATAAATGAACTCTAGAAAAAAGTTTTGAAACATTCTGAATGTAACCTAGAGTATAAAGAAATTCATTTCTTTATATAAAATAAGAAAAACTAATATATTTATATAATTTGCTTTAACTGAAATTATGAAATAACTTTGCAAAGTTTCCAAATTTTCTTTTAAATATGAACATTTGAAATTTATATTTATTATTATCCTAACAGGGCTACCTGAGTAAGAAATATAAAGTTTCCTTTTTAAAATGAGGTTAAAATATTTTAAATAACTTAGTCCTCAAAATGTATGAATTATATATTTAAAAATCTTTTACTCCTTAAATTGTCCCCTTAAGATCCTTTAAGAGATAAAACTATTGTGGTTGGCTTAAGTTCAGCAGTTATGTTTTCTTTATTTCAATTGCTAGCAAACTAATTCTTGCATACTGTTAGTATTATTTAGGCATTTGTTATCTCATTTGCCTGATCTCAAAGCCCATGTCCTTCCTATCATTATAAGTAAGGTGGATAATGGCAAAGACTAACCTTGTCTTGCTTACCAGTTCATCTTCATAGCCTAGAAAGTACCTGCCACATAGTAAATAATTAATAAGTATACATTAAAATAATGATTTGCTTTCCATTGCCAGTAATCCCAAAGACTACACAGTAAATCCTTGAAGAATATGGAAAATTAAAATAAAGGAATTATATCTGGACTATAAGAGTTCTGCAGAGTGCTGTATAGAGAAAGCACAGAAAATTTTTTAGAAAGGAATCATTAAGTGACTTGTAAATAAATAGTAAAATATGTATTGCAATAGTTCCTTTAATTATTGCCATTTTAAGGCCAGAGGTGCTAGAAATGTTAATTGCCCCCTTTCTCTTAGATTTGAATTTACAAAGCATGTATTTATCTAAAAATAATATATGCAAATATAATTCATAGATCAGTTACACTCTTTTTCACCCTGATTATGAGTCTATCTTGAATATTCAGAACCTGTTTTGTGCTTCTGATATAAAACATAAAATTTTAGATGTTGAAACCATTTTAGCATTTTTTTGCATATTTAGGATGGGTCTCTTCAGATATGTGACTTTACTTAATTGCAAGTATTATAAAAATAAGATAATTTTATTTAGTTCAATCAAAAGGGAATATCTAATACATTAATAAATGCTAGAGAACAAGATGATTAAGAACTGGGATTTGGAGATGAATAAAACAATGTTTATCCCCACTATACTCTGCAACCATAAGCAAGTTATTTATCCACTCTAAACTTAGCTTCCTCAGCTATGAAACAGGGAAAGTTAAATGCCTAATCTATTATTATGATTTGACATAGAAAAAATGAAGTGAAATATTTGCCATTTGCGTTTCATTAAAGAGGTTAATCATCTTTTGATAGTACAAAGCAACCTATTGAAATAGGAGAACGTGGACATTTTTAATTCCTAAGTGTCTCGACACTTTATTTGCTACTCAATTTAATTATATAATGGAATCCAGAAGTCTTGACCAGCTTATCCATAACTTTCTCTGCAACCTTAGATTTCACTTGTGCCCAAGACGGAGAGAGTGAGGCTGACTTTTTACCTGATGACTTCGAAGAGAAACCAGAAAGGGAAAAGAAACATACTAATTTCACTTTGTGCAACGTGTGTAACATTCAGCTGAATTCGGCCGCTCAAGCTCAGATCCACTATAACGGCAAATCCCATCAAAAGAGACTGAAGCAGCTCAGCAATGGGATACTGAAAATGGACAATGGTAAGTTTTTCTGAAAGCATGTCTTCCCAACTTTCCATCACCAACTACAGTGATTTGTGTCACTGCAGATATGAAGGTAAGAGAACGGATTACTTTCTATTTTTAAGACCTGGAAAAAATATTTAACGGAAGTTTATAGCACAGCGTATTATAAGTTAAACAATGCCTCCCAGCATCTTGGAGAAGAAGACATTTTGTTTGTTGTGCATACCTCACTGTACGGGGGTGTGGTCAGGACCACCGGGGCATTTGTTATGATTTGAAAGAGTTGGCATTAAAGTTGCTTGACGTTTGTTTGCCTTTAACATGGTTATTTGGAAAGGGGCATCTTTTTCCATTGTATAGGAAACAATGTTTGTGTGTTTTTAATGTGTTAAACAAAAAACTGTGATGTGTGAAAACTTTGCTGAGAGAAAGGGTTTATTGAACCAAAAATGCTCGCCAGAGAAGGACCACGCCCTAGGGCCTTCTGTCTGAACCTCCAATAGCAGGGCCATGTGGAAAAGACACATGTCTGCAGGACTGGAGTTGATGGGCTCTTTTATGGAAACAGTTTGGGGAAGAAAGATGTAAGTTGTTTAGAAAGAATTTACATTGACCATCTGTATGTCCACTTTGGAGAGGTGTCTATTTAGGTCCTTTGCCCATTTTTTAATTGGATCGTTGTTTTCTTTTTGTTAAGTTGTATGGACTCCTTATATATTTTGGATATGAACCCCTTAACTGACGTGTCATTGGCAAATACGTTCTCCCAGGCAGTGGGCTCTCTTGTTGTGTTGTTGCTGGTCGCTTTTGCTGTGCAGAAGCTCTTTATTTTGATGTATTCCAATCTGTTTATTTTCTCCTTAGTTTCCTTTGCCCTAGGAGATGTACCCACAAACATATTGCTATGAGAGATTGCTGCCTGTGGTTTCTTCTAGGATTTTTATGGTTTCCCGTTTTAAGCTTTTTATCCATTTTGAGTATATTTCTGTTTGTAGATAAGGAGGTGGGAGAAGGTGAAGTGGGGCTACTTCTGGGATAGGGGCAGAGTCCACAAGAAGAGCAGTTTGCTCCTGTGGATTGGTGTTGGGCAACAGTCTGGAACATGCATGTGTAAGCAAGAAGCAGAGGCGTCGGTGGTCAATGGCACCTGGCTATTCTCTTTAGATAATCGCAGAAATACCATCCTGAATTCAAAGTTTTAATGTATACACAGGAATGTAGGCAGCCTCGTGTTGGGCTTATCGTGCTGTTGTTAACTGATTAACTACTTTGCTTTTTCCTTCTGGCTTGCTATAATTTAATTTAGGACATCTCAGAATTTTCTCCTTGCCATATGCATGTTAGGGGCTTCAGTTGGTTGATAAGATTGAAGTTGATTTTAAAGCAATACATATCTTCTAAAGTCGTGTTTTAACTAATAAAATTGAATCTATTAATACATACAGATTGTTTAAATTTGCTAGTGAAAATTCATGGTTTGTCTAATTTTTTTAGACTATTATTTTAAAACATATGACGATTTTAGGAGTACACATATTATTTTTTTCCCCTATGGCACTTTTTAGTAAAATCATTAAAAACACCCAGGAGTTGGTTTAGGTCATATTAGTTTGGCCTGAAATTATACTTTAGAAGAGCCCTCACCTTTAACTACAAGTAGATCTAATTATAGGTAATCAACCTACTTCATACTAGTATTATTTCTTTTACATAGCTTCACGTTCTCACTCAAAAATGTGCCTTTTCAGGCCTATTGAAAATAAGAAAGGAGCCCAATTCCAATCTTTCCATACACATTAATGATAATGCCTTTAACTATACGGAGACCAAGCTAAAAATGGGAATTCTCAAGAATAGAGGACCCTATAAATTCTTAATCAAGAACATTATCGTTTTTAGTTTATTTAGAGAAATATACGGAAGTTGTTTTACTTTTCTCATTAAATACGTGACCTTGCAAAAATGACCACTGTGAACTTCTTCCATCTTCAGAAAATCACCAGCTCAATTTAGATTTCAGCTGGGAAATAGAGTGGTGTCAAGAAAGGAATAGAACAATGGAGATGTTTACTTGAATTTATCCAACCTCGTCTATAATTTGTTTGTTTAAGGATGCAAATAACATGGAACAAATTTTTATTATTGTGGGATGAAAAAACATATCATTTCTGTATTGAATACATGGAGAACATTGTATAATTATATGTCTAGACATATATCCTAATATACACTACAAAGAATAAGAATCAAGACAGACATCCCCATATTTAATAGATGGTTTCTGAATATCTGAGCAAAATGTGGCATTTCTCATGTACTTCACTTAGAGGAAACGGTCATCTGAAGATCACAGTGAAAAAATATATCATGTGTACTAATTAACTTTTGATAGTGCTGCATTCTTTGCAGAGTAAAATTACACGGAACACATGCTCATGTAAGCCTTCAAGGTCCCTCCTGTGAGTTGGGAGTTGAGATCCTTCTCAGGCATCACCCTCCGGCAAAGGGAGCTACCTCTCCTGAATTTGCTCTCTCTCTGGGGGAATACTGAAAAGCATCCCAGCTCCTTTCCTCAGAAGTGGGTAGACAGCCCTACTGATGTCACTGGGACAGTTCTATCACAGTCGAGCCTCACCCTCTACCCAGTCCTGCTTTCCTCATGCATCACTGCTATAGGTTCCTAATGCACAAAATCATCTCAGGCTACCTCCTGGGTATCCCCCAAACATGCCATCAGTACTTTTTGAGTCTTTTTAAGTAATAAGCAGAATATGCTTTATTGTGCAAAAGCAAAAAACAATTTCCCCTCCTATGTATTTTCCATTTGATGTCTCTACATAAGCTTTATCATAAGAAATGCAGAGGGAACAAATAGTTAAATAGTATTTATTGTTCCAGGTATTTTATATACATTATTTGTGAAGCCACAATGAACAGTTCTGCAAAGCAAGTGTTATTCTATTTATAAATAAGATAGCCAAGAATTTAAGGGACTAAGAGACTTTGCCAAATAACTCTGTTTGTTTATAAACTTGCCCATGTCTCCATTATCAGTAGGGTACTAATTTCTCTAGTAAACTGACATTCAAGTATCAACAAATTTATGTCTATATATATTCAGGTATTTTCTAAAGTTACTGACTTTGTCATTTTTTAAAGGCACTTAACATACATTATTGCAACAAAGCTGTTGATTTCTTAAATTCTCTTCACCACATTTGTTGTAAATATCTTGTGCAGAATGGAGTCATATAAATAGACCATTTTGTAATTTATCACTATGCATTCCCTATTATTCCAGAAATATATTTATTTTTAATTTAGCATACTTTTCAAAGATGAGGTACGATACAGACGTGAAGGGGCAGAAGGCTATTCTATAATTGAAAGTTGCTTAAACATGTAGATTATATCATATTCTAGAGATTCCACAGTTTACTCTCTCATGAAAACAATAAGCCAAAGAAATTCAAATTCAATCCACATGGATTATTAACTTTCTATTGGATAAAATCTTTGATTTTATATTTGTGAGGAATTTAAGTTTTGCAAATAACAATTATTTTTATGATAAAAAATAATACTGTTTCATCTGGGCTGTCCACAAAATGTTTAGAAATAAAATAAAAATCACCAAGAATTCTACAAAGGTAACTTACCTCTCTAAACCTTTTGTTACAATTATCCCAGTTATGCAAATAAATATGAGTAAGCAATAAATTATACATACAATATTGCATGCATTATAACATAATACTGTTTTCATATCATTACTTTTTATGGATGCATATTTTAAAGAAATTAATAATGGAGCAACATTTCTGGCTAGATGTTGAGATTGTGCTGATGTAGGTCATTTTGCTTCTCAAGTATGTGATACATTATATAATGAAAAAACCTGAACATTGTAATGAGGTTTAAAAGGAAGTATTATAAGGGGTTTTATCAAAAAATAGAAATGTGAATATTGGAGTAAATATGTTTCTTTGATTCAGAAGAACATTTTGGAATACCTACTACTAAGTGTACAACTTTCAGGAGATTTAAAACCTTTATGCCCAACTAATTTCATGTGCTCACCTTGGATAAACTGTTGTTAATGCTTGCTGGAGATTGAGTAATGGGTTGACCTGTTGTAATGGCTTTATTTTATTCACACTGTCTTTGTCATATTTGAGTTATTTTAGTAAGCCTGGTTTTCTATGTTTATTCTGAAGCTGCTATCAAATAATTCATTTTTATCTAACATTATTCCAGTGCTCATTATTTTGTACCACATTAATCTGAAACATTTTTACCCTTATCTATCTCCTTAGCATTACATTTTCTTTTATTTAATAGAAAAGCTAAATACGATTTCACTTTCTAGCTCTCAGTGATTTATTCTCTTTTCTCTTTTAATTGATTGTCCCAGATGAGGTTTAAAATATCAGTAGATTTTCAGTTTACAAGATTTTCCTTCTGTAACATTGGTAGTTAATAAAAAACAAAATAGCTTCATAGAATTTTCTGGTACCTCAAGACTTGATTTTATATATAAACTCATTTATATATAGATTTGTCTCATCTTTTTTTATCTCCAAGGACTATTTGTGATTTGCTAGAATGTCAATAGATTAATTAGAAGTCGCCAGTACATTTTTGGATTCATATTAATTCCAAATTTATTTAATAATGATAACTGCTTTCTTAATTACATCTTATCCAAATTAGTCTATGGCATATTTGTAGTGTGGCAGTAAGGAATATTGTTTTGTTCATACTTCTCTCTTTCTCTCTTGCTGACCATGTCGTTTAGAAGGTTCAGCCAAGGTGAGGCAATGAAAAAATGCTTCCATTAAATTGCCCAATATTATGTAATGACATTTTATTCTTGTGTGAGAGATCTAAGTTTCTTTCTTATCATTGGAGGATAAATATACAGGAGAAAGTGACAAATGCTAATTTTACCATGTTCAGATTTTAAGTAGATTTCTGACTTTGGTTATTGATTATTTTTCTCCCTGAAGAGAAAACACACTGATTATTTCAAAGAAAATAGACTATTAGCCACTAGCTATTTGTTTCACCTCGACTTAATATTAATTCCATTGGAAGATGCTATCTTTTTCAACACAGAGATTTTTTAAAAAATCGAAGTTACATCCTTGATAAACCCCTCTTTCATGGGATAATGTTGAAGTTTTACAATCTGAGGCTGCTAACCCAGCCTGACCCCTGTCTGAAGACCACCCCAGTGAGCTGCTGCACCCAAGAAGTGAACTCTAGTTCTTCATGACTCTTGTTATCAATGAAAAATTAGATTAAATGACCATTAAGAGAAAAAAAGAAGAGTGAGTTAAATACATGTCATTTAGTTTGGGAATAGAATTTATTTGGGATATCAGAGCTTTCCATTTGTGATTCTCTGTGTATATTTGCTTGTGTATGTTTGGGAGAGGTTTGAAGAATTATAGCATTTGGGAGCTTACAGCACTGGCAGTATAAAGCTGAAAGGGCAGAATACTTGTATTGTCCATCTGGACTTCACATCTGCTTAGCACAGTTGTCAACAACTACCTCTTGTTCCCTCACCTTTTGCCTCTTTCAGTTACCAACCACTTCCAGGCCTACTGTTTCTCTACCTTTCAATCTTAGAAAAATAATCACTTTTCTACTTTTCTAGGTTTGAAAGTATTTTTTTTTTTTTGCTTTTGTTCTGTTCTTTTTATATTTCCCCTAAACGTTATTTCCCATGATAACAGAGCTAGTAGATAATAGAGGTGGGACTCTTTTATGTATACATTTCCCCTTTATAAACAAGTTATTTTGCAGTTAGAGTTCAACCCTATTTAAATTAGCTTCCTAATTTCTATAGCTTCACCCCAGGTATGCTTTATGAATCTATTAATAAAGATTATTTTATTAGACTTTAAAATATGAATTCTGTTTAATAAGAGATAAGAAAAAATTTAAATAGCAGCCCAGATACATCTATTTCCTCTCCTTGTTTTCTAAATTGCAATGCTATGACACAAGAAATTTGAAAACAGAAGTAAATAAATCCATAACAGAACTACACACCTGAGAAGAGTAAAATAGTGAGGAATAAAAATGCTGTGAAACACTGAATATAAATAAAAATAAGGAAACCCACAGAGGTAGAAAAAAGGGCTCTATCACTTAGGTTTCCAACAAATGAGTATCTCTAAGATTAATCTGAACTAGCCTTCAAGGTGGAGCTCACAGTTTGATGAAAACTCTGATGAAGTTACTAATGTTGGTTTTTAGTTAGATGTGAGACATAAGTGTTCTCTTCTTGTTATATTTTCAGTGATGTTTTAGGGTATGGTGTGGGGAACCTTTTTTCTTCCAAAGGCCAATTGGATATTTATAATATCATTTGAGGGCCACACAGCATTGTCAGCTTAAAAATTAGCCTGCTATATCTGGTAAAACATTTAATTAACTTACCCCTAATGCTTTGGAAGGGCCAGACCAAATGCTTTTGTGGGCCTTATACTGCCTGTGGGTCAGTTTCCCACCCCTGTGTGAGGGACTCTCATAGAGCTATGAATCATGAAACCAAAATCTACCTGTAAATCTAGCTCTGTGGGTTGTGAGAGCTTCCTGAGCATGGAAGGTAATTTGAGGTGCAGCTAATCCTTTTGTGGTGTGGAGGGTCTTGCACTCCACAGCTTGCATCTGCTGTGGCTCTCTTGCTTGGCATTCCAACTAGCACACTTTACATCTTCATCATAAAAGAGTGTCTAGATGTATACTAGTATACTTTATCTCAAGTTACTTCCTTGGCAATATCTACTTACATAAAAATCCTGGGTGTAACATCACTTCCCGAAGCTCAACCAACCAGAAGGAAGTCAGTCCTGCAGGGGTCATCCTGGAAACGGCTGTGCCCTCCCCCAGGTCTTTCCCAGAGGGTGAGGTTTCAGGCAGGAACCCGCCCTCGAAGTGTGGAAGTACTGAATCCTGGGTTGCCTGCCAAGGGCTGCGCCCTCCCCAAGCTGTTTCCTGCGAGGCATGAGGGAAGAACCCACCCTTGGAGCACCAGGAGTGCCCAACAGTAGCCAGTCCTGGGTTGCTGAGGTGAAGGCCACAGTGTGGTAGAACTCTGGGTCTGGCCCAACAGGGGGTATGGCCGGCCTTCAAACCAGACCCTGACAGTAGGGAGGAGGCAGCCCCATTCCTCACAGAATCTGCTGTTGGATAGCTTGCTGTCACTGGCCTGCCAGCCAGGAACCCCATTCACCTGCACCCCGGACCCTGACAGGAGGGAGGAGGGAGCCCCATTCCTCACGAAATCAACAGGTGGCCAGCTTGCTGTCAGGGGCCTGCCAGCTAGGAATCCTATTCACCTGCATATCTGTATAAAGTTTTAATACATTATATTAGAGGTCGTGGTGGTACTGTTTTACCCACAGCGTCTACAGGAATTGCTGCAAATTTACTTCTCGGTGGAAGCACCTTTCATTCCCAATATAAATTACCGATTCCATTAAATGAAACTTCAATTTCTAGACTCAATATAAAGAGTGAAGTTGCTAAAACTATTAAAAAGCCCCAACTTCTCATTATTGATGAATGCACCATGGCATCCAGTCATGCTATAACCATCATAGACAGATTACTAAGAGAAATTATGAGTCTGAATGTTGTATTTGGTGGGAAAGTTCTTGGAGGGGATTTTTGACTGTCTCAGTATTGTACCGCATGCTATGTGATTGGCCATAGTACAAAGGAGTTTAAAGTACTGCAATGTTTGGGGATGTTTCAGAAAGTTGTCTCTTACAACAAATATGAAATCAGAGGATTCTGCTTATAGTGGATGGTTAGTAAAACTTGGAGATGGCAAACTTGATAGCAGTTTTCATTTAGGAATGGATATTATTGAAATCCCCTGTGAAATGATTTGTAATGGATCTATTATTAAAGCTACCTTTGGAAATACTATATCTATAGATAATATTAAAAATATATCTAAACGTGCAATTCTTTGTCCAAAAAATGAGCACGTTCAAAAATTAAATGAAGAAATTTTGGATAGACTTGATGGAGATTTTCACATATATTTGAGTGATGATTCCATTGAGTCTACAGATGATACAGAAAAGGAAAATTTGTCCATTGAATTTCTTAATAGTATTACTCCTTTGGGAATGCCATGTCATAAATTAAAATGGAAAGTGGGTGCAATCATCATGCTATTGAGAAATATCAATAGTAAATGGGGTCTTTGTAATGGTACCAGATTTATTATCAAAAGATTATGACCTAACATTATCAAAGCTGAAGTATTAACAGGCTCCGCACAGGGAGAGGTTGTTCTGATTCCAAGAATTAATTTGTCCCCATCTGACACTGGCCTCCCATTTAAATTGATTTGGCGACGGTTTCCTGTGATGCCAGCATTTGTGATGACTATTAATAAATCACAAGGACAAACTCTAGACAAAGTAGGCATATTTCTACCTGAACCCATGTTTGTACATGGTCAGTTATATGTTGCTTTCTCTCAAGTTTCAAGAGCATGTGATGTTACAGTTAAAGTTCTAAGTACTTCATCACAAGGGAAATTAGTCAAGCACTCTGAAAGTGTTTTCACTCTTAATGTGGTGTACAGGGAGGTATTAGAATAAGTTTAATCACTTTATCAGTCATTGTTTGCATCACTCTTGTTTTTATATCATGTTTTTGTTGTTTTCATACCATGTTTTTGTCATTTTTATATCATGCCTCTGTTGTTTTATCCTTTTGTTACTGTTTATTTATTAATAAATTTATATATTATTTTCATATACATTTTACTAATTTCCTTTCATCTCTCACACTTCTATTATAGAGAAAGGGCAAATAGCAATATTAAAATATCTCTGCTAATTAATTCCCTTTTAATGTGCACAAATTTCGTGCACTGGGCTACTAGTATATGTGTGTGTGTGTGTGTGTGTGTGTGTGTGTGTGTGTGTATCTACACTAATAAAAGAGAAAAATGGTAATTGGCGTACGACGATACCCTTTTCATTGGCTAATCAGGGCTATATGCAAATTAACTGCCAACTATGATTGGCAGTTAACTGCCAACTAAGATTGGCAGTTAACTGCCAACAAGATGGCGGTTAATTTGCATATGTAGGCACAATGCAGGGAGGCGAAAGGGAAAGCAGGAAGAAGCCCCCTGCCATTGACAGTGATCGGAAACCCAGGGGGGAGCTAAGAGCTGGGGGGCAGGGCAAAGGCGGCCCTGGGGCCATCTTTGCCCTGCCCCCCAGCCATGATGGGAGAATCAGGCGCCTTTGCCGCCCTGGCCAGTGATAGCAGGAAGTAGGGGTGGAGCCAGTGATGGGAGCTAGACACGGTCGAAGCTGGCAGTCCCGGGAGCTAGGGTCCCTTGCCTGGGCCTAAAGCGGAGCCCACGATCGCGGGGCCACTGCAGCTGCGGGTCCCCGCTGCCTGAGCCGGACGCCTCAGCCAGAGGCATCCTGCAGGGGCAGGGGCGGAGCCTGCAACCGCGGGGAGCTGGAGGTCCCCTGCCCAGGCCTGACACCTCTGCTGGAGGCCTCAGGCCTGGTCAAGGGGCCGATCCGGTGATTGGTGATCGGAGGGTGATGAGGGTCAACTCCTCTGGCCGAGGCATCAGGCCTGGGCGGGGGGCTGAGCCGGGGATTGGGGGGATATGATGGTCCCCTTGCCCAGGCCTGAAGCCTGGGTCAGAGGCGTCAGGCTTGGGCGGGGGGTGGAGCAAGCGATCAGAGGGAGATGGGGGTCCCCTGCTCAGGCATGATTCCTGGGCCAGAGGCCTCAGGCCTGGGCGGGGGCCAGAGCCAGTGATTGGGGGGAAATAGGGGTCTCCTGTCCAAGTCTGACACCTCTGGCGGAGGCATCAGGCCTGGGCAAGGAGCCGATCCTGCAATTGGAGGGTGATGGGGGTCAACGCCTGAGGGCTCCCAGTATGTGAGAGGGGGCAGGCTGGGCTGAGGGACACTCCCCCCCACCACCCAGTGCACGAATTTCGTGCACCGGGCCCCTAGTATATATATATATATATATATATATATATATATATATATATATATATATATATATACACATATATATATATATATATATGTTTTTCATTTTTCTTGTTACATCTTTGCATGTTTTCCTCAATTGTTATTTTTTTTCAGAAGTAGATATATATGGTTAGTCTGATAAATACCCAGTGCATTATTATTAGCATATGTTGATGCCCCATATTCTGTCATGTCTCTTTTAGTCTTTTCCTGTACTAGTCACACACTAGAGTCCTTACCTGTACGTTGTCTTTGTGCCTGAGAACGTTACTGGGGCAAGGGATCACCAACGTTTTTCATTTTATTCCTTATCTAAAATCCAAAGTCTATTCTTGATAAATTGATTGTAACCCTGGGGTATCTTTTGAATACTGTTACTTTTTCCTCCATTTAATTCACCCATTATTAAATGTAAGAGAGCCAAACTGAAAAATGTCACAATACAAGATAACATTCTTATTTTATTTCAATAAACAGCAAACAGTGATTGCTACCATCACTTTTTATCAGGACAATAAGAGGTTTAGAATTATTCTTAGTTTTCTAATTTTAAACTTCATTTTTTAACACAGAAAAATTATAATTTTATGAACATTGGAACATTTTCTCTCTACTATTAATTTTAGCCAAGAGTACAGAAGTTTGAGTAAATAAATTAGTGTCAAAAAACCTAACACATATTATGGGTACTTAATAAATATTAATTTATTATGATGATCCTGTCAGGCACATTTTATTTTCTCAACAAGTCAAGGACCCCACTTGTCAACCTGACTAATGAAAGGGTCCCAAAATGTGTAATTCCTGCTACCAGATTTTTATTCTTATTTTTATAAAATAGAATTTTATTTGAAATAGAAAAATGGTTGTATGCAGTTATAAGTTAGTGAATGTTTAACATCTCACTCTCCATAAAATAAAAGCCATGATTTGTAACAATACATCTTTTCCACCATGGCTGGTTTCTAGCTACTAACATGGCATCATGAACACAGAGTAGGGGAGAAGCACTCACAATTGGTTCTCGTGATCCATTGCAAAGCTTCACCAAATCCCTGGTTGTATGTATGTATGACCAGTGGGTTCAGAAGAGAGTACAAGGACTCGTATATGTAGAATGATATTGAGGTAATATTGCCTTAAAGAGGTCCTCATCCCTGAGACCTATGCATATGCAAAAGGGCCTTTGCAGATGTGTTTAAGTTGTGGAGTTTGTGGTGCGGCGATTATCCTGTATTATCTGGGCAGGACCAATGTCATCACAAGGCCCTTATAAGAGGTAAGCAGGAAGGCCAGAGTCAGAGAAGGAGAGGTGATGACAGAGTGGAGGTTGGAGTGGTGCACTTTGAAGATGGAGGAAGGGTTCAACGAGTACAGGTAGCTTTTAGAAGCTGGAAAGGCAAGGAAATGGACTTTCCCCTTAGAGCCTCCAGAAGGAAGGCGCCTGATGACACCCTGATTTTTACCTGTAGGACCCATTTCAGCTTTTGCCCTCCAGAACTGCAAGGTAAATTTATTTTGTTTCAAGCCACCACGTTTTCAGTAATTTCTTATAACAGCAATAGGAAGCAAATACACATGCCATTCTCTTCCTAGTGTTTGTTTGATTTAGAAGCAGTATATCATATGAAAGTATGAAACTCATTGGCAATAGGTGTGTTACCATAACACTGCTAGGTAATCACTTTTAATTCTAGTACAAGACAAAGTATATTAAAAACAACTATAGCTTAATTATGTTAGTGAATACACAATACAAATAGATGTCACTTGAGACTCATTCTTTGTCTTTAGTGCTCCCAGAAGGATTGACTTTTAGTCCCTTACTAGAGGCCTGGTGCACGGATTCATGCATCGGTGGGGTCCCTCGGCTTGGCCTGCACCCTCTCTCAATCCAGGACCCCTTGTGAGATGTCAGATTTTGTCTAAATCCCCACACGCCAGGCCAAGGGACCCCACCAGTACAAGAATCCATGCATCAGGCCTTTAGAATGCATATAATATCTTTGGTTAATCTCTTACTGCCCTCCCCCTTCCACCTTCCCTCTGAGATTCATCAGCCTGTTCCATGTTTCCATGCCTGTGCATTGAGCATCTG
This sequence comes from Myotis daubentonii, assembly GCF_963259705.1. Classification (NCBI taxonomy): domain Eukaryota; kingdom Metazoa; phylum Chordata; class Mammalia; order Chiroptera; family Vespertilionidae; genus Myotis; species Myotis daubentonii. Next base: position 40,106,987 of record NC_081853.1, on the reverse strand, counting down.
CCCCCAGTTGTCAGTGCACATCATAGCTACTGGTCAAACAGTTGGACACTTAGCATATTAGCCTCTTATATATATAGATAAGACTAGAGGCCCAGTGAATGAAAATTCATGCACTGGAAGGGGGGGTCCCTCAGCCCAGCTTGCCCTCTCTCACTGTCCGGGAGCCCTTAGGGGCAGGAGGTGACCCAACAATCAGGGGAAGGCGATGCCCCATCACACCTCTGCTGCTGCCACTGCTGGCAGTGCAAGCCTCAGCCGGCCTGGTTACCTGAGCTTCAGGCGGACCTGGGAGGCTGAGCAGCCACCATCCGAGGCTTGCCTGCACCTTGGGCCGGCCATGGGCGGCTGAGCAGCTGACATTCAAGGCTTTCCTGCGCCTTGGGCCGGCGGCACTGGGTGGGTGGGGGGCTGAGGGGACTGGGGGACTCCAGAAGCAGGCACGTGGAGTGGCCGAGCCATCCTTGCTGCGCACTTGCCACCCCAGCAGGGGTGGGGGGACTGGGCACCACCATCTGTGGCTGTGGGAGCCTCCATCTTTGAGGGTGTGACAGTCAATTAGCATATTCCCTCCTTATTGGCTGTGGGCGCCACCATCTTTGCAACAGTGTGAGGGTCAATTAGCATATTCCCTCTTTATTAGATAGGTTAAGCCTTTTTCCCAGGAGACTTAATGTTCAGTCAAATCATTACCACAGGGACCCACACCAGATTCACGTTACACATAATCAGGTAGATCTAGATATTCGCATGAGTAGAACTGAAAGTAAACTAAAGCCTCTACTTAATACATTTCCTACCGCTCAGGAGTTTTCTCGTGTTTCACGCGCCACCTGTTAAGGACCGCTCACGAGTGTTCTCGTTTTTCACGCCCATGGAAAAAGGAGCGAATCTAGATACTTATGTAAATTTTGTTTGGTCCCTCTTCATAGAGGAAAATGTTTTACCCAGTACCATATGTTAAAAAAGTACTAGGAACTTTGTTTAATTGTTTTTGTAAATAAAAATGTTATAATTATTGAAAAACAACACCTAAAGTGCATTATGATGATTTAAATAATAACGTGCAGTTTGCCCCAAAACATGCGGTCCCTGGTATATGTCTTAGAGATTTCTATGCGGTACGCAATGTGTTAACAGTGGTTCTCAACCTTCTGGCCCTTTTAATACAGTTCCTCATGTTGTGACCCAACCATAAAATTATTTTCATTGCTACTTCATAACTGTAATGTTGCTACTGTTATGAATTGTAATGTAAATATCTGATATTCAGGATGGTCTTAGGCGACCCCTGTGAAAGGGTAATTCGACCGCCAATGGGGTCATGACCCACAGGTTGAGAACCGCTGCTCTACTAGTTATATTTATTTAAATGTTATTCTGGATGTTCCTCTTAGGTTATTAAATACATGTATATATATATTTTTTTTCTTAACCTTTTATACTATAAATACATTCTTATTAAAGCATGAGATTTTTTTTATGTATCTATGTCTATAGGTCATTTTTCATATGTAGTACAATTTAAGTGCATTTAAAGCACATCTTTCAAGCATTTGAGTTAATTTAAAGTGTCTGATTCCTATGTGGAATTTTTCTCATTTCTCCAATAACATTGGTCTTCCTAATAAATTCCATAGTACATCCAAGTAACTCTTTAATTCCGCATTTCTAGCTGCCTCCTGGTATTCTCAGCTTCTTAAAAAAACTAATGTGTGAGTTCATGTAGCTTGTTAAGTCAGGTCACAACCAGTTTTCCATCCTTCTGTAATTTAATGTCTTAACAGACTAATTGGGTTAGTGGCCCGAAGGAAGAAATTAAAAATATTTATCTCCTACTTAATACTCAGTGTGGTTGATATGTCTTCTGTGTAAAGAATTTCTATTCAAAACCCAGGAGAGAAGAAAAGTAAGCATGAATTCTATTAATTATTGAAGAACTAAGGAAAAACTTTTTGCCTATTTTCATATTTCTGGGGATGTTATTCTAAGCATCTAATACATGGTTTCTTTAGGTAAAATCTTGTATAAATACAACTCTTTCCTACTGAGAAATATTTGTGTAAATGAAGCAGAAAAACTATGTATGTATGTGAGTACATAATATGTACACATGTAGGAAAATATGGAAATATGGTATTCTGAAACAAGGATATTCCCAAACTAAGACCTATTATGCTATTACTACTTTGTTTCCAGTTCCTTCTAATTATTTGTGGCATTATTTGACTTACCTTGCCTATTTAATAAAATTATTGAAAGAAGCAAATGAGGTGAACGTTTCAACAATCTCTCTCTCTCTCTCTCTCTCTCTCTCTCTCTCTCTCTCTCTCTCTCTTTTTTTTTTTTTTACAGAGATGTGAATTTCAATTGGGTATTTTCTCTGAGGAGACTCTGAGTTATTTTAACTTAAAGGTCTCCAAGAATTTTATAAGAATTTAATTCCACATATACACCTGGAATAAAAGGCACAAGAATAAATTTAGGGTCTGTGAAATTTCTGGAATGTTTCTTACACACAGAGATTACCCATTACTCTGTAGTACTTAGCACTAATAACATCAAAGCCAAAAGTTTGAGACTTAAGGCCAGTAAGGAGGAGGAGGATGGAGAAAGTGTGTTGTCTTTCGCAGGTGGCCTGAGAAATAAAAGGAAAGTGAGCAGGGGCCGCTATGGGAATGAGAGGAGCACAGACAGAATCCCTAGAACTTGCCAGAAAAAAATGGAGAGTATGAAGAACAAATAGCCTGTATCTGAGGTGTGGGCCCAGGTAGTTGAATTGGGGCCTCTATACTAGTGGTACCAGTCAGCATCACCTGTGTACTTAGTAAAACCCAATTATTGGAAGTCTACCCCAAATTTATTGAGTCAGAAACATAGTAGGGTTGGTTGAGCAATCTCTGCCTGAGCCCTTTGGTTGCTTCTACTGCAGGCTCAACTTTGAAATCACGGCCCTATGTAATTAGTACCATCTCAGAAGCCATAATTTTAAGATTAAATAAGGTAATTTATGTAATGCGTTCAGTGCAAGCATGTAGTTAACCTTCAATAAAATAAGTGTGAGCTATAATTATGGTTAGCCCTTGTTCAATGTTGGAAAAGTCAAGGTTGGGGTAATAACACACACACACACACACACACACACACACACACACGTCCATATCTTATAGTGTCCTTTAAAAATTGTTTGGGGACCTCTAACACTTTGGCCTGCAGGGACCTCTAACACTTTGGCCGGCATACATATTATGTGGAGACTGAATATGAAGATTGTGTTTCAGACATCTGGGGCAGAGTCTGAGGTTCCACATTTTTAATCAGCTCCCAGGTGATGTCATTGCTGCTGGTTCTGTGACCACATTTTGAGTAGCAATGATCTAGGCCAGGCGTGGGCAACCCCTGGCACGCGTGCCAAACATGGCACGCCAGTAACTTTTGCTGGCATGCGAAACCCTCTCTTATAATCTTCCATTTACAATTTTTTTCTTAATATAGACTTTTTTATTTTTCAGATAAATTCAGTGTAGGTGCATCTTAGATAAATAAATAATTTTACATAACAAGTTATCTTAAAGACCATAGACATGGATTGACAAGAGAGGAGAAGAAACATAGTAGGGTTGGCTGAGCAATCTCTGCCTGAGCCATAACTCTATGCCTAATTTCTATGCCTCTGCCTTAACTCTCCCTGCCTTCCTAGATCTGACCAGTGTTTTGGTTTCATCCACATACGCTTGTGAATCTTTGTTCCTAGTGATGAATTTTGTTAAGTCTCGTAATAGGAGTAGCCTGACAGATGAAAGTAGTAGCTCGTGCATATCTCTGAAGGTCACAAAATATAAACCTGATGTAAAATCTCTGTCATCAGTGATGCAGCAGCAAAAGTCCCACTGATAATATCAAACGGAGTCATAAAATTTTCTGCCGGACTATCAGTGTACATGTATACATTAAAAAATAAATGTATTTTTCATCATCATATACTGTGTTTTTGTCGCTCAAATGAATTTTATTATTTCTTCAAGATTCTTCACATACGTACACCTTAAGAGATATCAAGTAGGCGTAACATGTTCTCAAAAAATTAGGGTTGGCACACAGAAGAATTTTGAATCAGAGATTTTGCTGGTTTTGGCACACACTCACAAAAAGGTTGCCCACCCCTGATCTAGGCCATGGCATGGCCCCTTTTACTCCTACTTGACAGTTCTTTGCGGCCCCAACGTAAACTGAAATAGGAGATTGAGTACTCACAGGCAAGTCAAAGCATAGAAGATGGTAGCAAGTTGGAAGTCTCTGGAGTTCATGTCACTTACTCCCTTGACTTGTAGCTTTTGTCCATCTTTCTTAGGAAGCAATTTAATACTTCTCAGAAAAGAGAATTAGGACAGTATTCTACCTTTCTAAAGTTTTATGGTCATTTACAAAGCTTAAAAGAGACATAGGACTGCTGGGCAAAATGTGAGACAGATGCCTTAGAAAAGCCACATATAGCTAGCATTATGTAGATCTTTGCAAATCCATCTAGAAGAGTCCATGCTCCCACTTTCATTATTTTTTTAATCTGTAGAGTTTGTTTATTTTTTTATTAAATTTAAATTTTTTTTCAATTACAGTTTACATTCAATACTATTTTGTATTAGTTTCAGGTGAACAGCATAGTGGTTAGAAAATCATATACTGTACAGAGTGTTCCCCCTGCTATTTCTAGTACCCACCTGGGTACTAGAATAAATAATAATACATTTATTACAATCTTAGTGACTATATTTACTGTGCTGTACTTCACATTCCTATGACTATTTTATAACTACCCATTTGTACTTCTTAATCCTTTTCACCATTTTCACCCAGCACTCCCCAGCCCCCACCCCCCGCAAGTCTCCTCCCCTCTGGCAACCATCAATCTGACCTTTGTAGCTAAGAGTCTGTTTCTATTTTTTCCATTCATCTACTTTGCTCTTTAGATTTCAAATAGAAATGAAATCAATCATAGAGTATTTGCCTTTGCCAAGTACACCTTTCACATATATTTTTCTGACACTAAACTTCATTTTAATTGGTTTTCATGTACATAGATTTTTGGTGGGTAGCCACATGGGAAATAATTAAATTTTGTCTCATTGTGGTCAGCACATTATTTGGCAGTTTCAAGGGTTTTCCAAGAAATTATTGAAAATATGGTCTGCACTTTATTAGAGGAAGCTGAGTGGTGTTAAGTGGTCCTGTCCTTTAACAAGCACAGTGAAGAGTTTAAGAGTGGTGGTGTGACAGACTGGAAATGACACAGCTTACTTGGATGGAACCACTTCAGTGTAAGATTTTCACTGTTTCTGGACTCCGCTCCTTTGGGTCTGGTAAATGTGTACTTAATTGGGTTTGATCGCTTCATCGTGCACAGCTGAAGACAAATTCATGAAGCACGATTTCTAACTCAGTGGAATTTCTTTGAATTATGTGGTTTTATACTCAGGTTGTTACACAAATTTTACATAATTGGAATTCTAATCATGAAGCCCTTAATCTAAAGTAGTGTTGAATACTAAGAATAAGCCATAATCAGACTACATTTTTATAATAAACAATCACAAAACAATTATTGCAGGAATGTACTATTTACTCAGTGTCAACCTCAGAAATATTTTTAACCACCATAAAAAGAAATAATCAATCAATCAATCAATCAATCCCAATTTTCTCTGGTCAGCCTTCTTTTGTGTTTCAGCCAGTGAAGCAGTGGTTTCCATTTTCCCTACCCCAAGCTCAGAAAAAGAGAATTTGCAAAGTATCTTTCCTACTTATTACAGCAAAAAAAAAAAAAAAAAAAAAAAAGCAAACCTCATTGATCACTGAATTTCATGGCAAATGCAAAACTAGGGAAAATGGGTAGTAAGTTCTACAGTCAACCCTGACTATCGCACTGGAGAAGAAATATTTTCTGAATGAAGGCATCTAGAAAATTGCAAATTTAAAACCCTTACAAGAAATTGAAGATATTTAAAGAATATTAAACATTAACCAGTCTCTTTTATGGAGCAGGAATAGACTCTCCTTTGCCAACATTTCTATGGGGAAAAGCACATGATCTCTGCAAACTCCGAAGGGCACTTGGGCGAGTAGTAGCTTTTACGAGTGCCTCTTAAAGCATTAGGTGGAAGCTTCAGTTTTATGTACCTCGTGGGCAGAATTTGGCTGATTATTTGTATTTTAAATTAATTTGAAACTTGGCTAAGAAAATTAATTTTTTAACATGGAAACATTTTATTGCCTGCTGTCCTTTTATAGGTTTAGATTTTAATACTCAGCACCTAGAAGGATCATTTTTTTCCATCATAAATGAGTATTCTAATAGTAGGTAGCCTTAATTGTCAATTTCATATTATTACCCCCAAAAAGGAAAAATTTGTCTACCAGGATCCCCTTCAAAAAATCCACTTCAATAGATAGTTTGTTGTTCGTTAGTGTAAATATTAGTTTGCAGTCAATAAGAGATTTTTTATAATTTCATTGTCATATATCTGTTTATTTTAGAAGGGGAACTTTCAAAAAACCATATATTTTATCTATTTTATTTTATTTTAATCCTCACCCGAGGATATTTTTCCATTTATTTTTAGGGAGAGTGGAAAAGAGAGGGAAAGACAGAGAGAAACATGGATGTGAGAGAAGCACATTGATTGGTTGCCTCCTGCAGGAGCCCTAGCCAGGGCTTAGGCCAGGGAGATGCCTGCAACCAAGGTACTTGCCCTTGACCAGAATCAAACCTGGGATCCTTCAGGCTAAACTTGCAGGGGTTCTCAACCTGTGGGTCACGACCATCGGAAAAACACATATAGCATATCAAATATTTACATTACGATTCATAACAGTAGCAAAATTACAGTTATGAAGTAGCAACAAAAATAATTTTATGGTTGGGGGTCACCACAATATGAGGAACTGTATTAAAGAGTCGTGGCATTAGGAAGGTTGAGAACCACTGGAAGGCGGACACTATGCACTGAGCCAAATTGGCTAAGGCTGGTACACATTTCTTAACATCAGGGGCCTCAGTTTCCTCAACTATGTAATGTGTATAATGTTGTCTTTTTCAGAGCATTGTTGTATTAATATACTTAGAATGAGACCTGATACATAGAAAGCATATTGTATTACCCAAACATTTCATGTCCAAATCCCCATTCCTCCGGTGAGATTTTTTTCCTCTGCGCTGACACCGTCCTTACCAGCAGCCCAGGCTCCCATTTTCCCAACACTCAATTCAGCAAAACAGACTGTCTCTTTCCTAGTCATTATAGCAAAAGCTTCAGGATGACATTCACTAAACTCTGAGTTGCATTATGGCCGATCCCTGTGGCCAGGAATCATAAGCCCTGCCTATCTGGTCACTTGCCCACCTTAGACCTGACATCAGTACCAGACAGTATGTGGAAAGGGGTGGTTCCCAAGGAAAATTGAGGTCCTCTTACCCAAGGGAAGGAAGTAGATATAGGCAGACAAGAACAATAGCGTTTTATTTTTAAAGTTCTGTGAACTGTCATTCTAGCCCTTTGTCTACATCCTTATGTTTACCCTAAGTTGTTTCATCTCTTTCTAATTGCAAGCATTATAGAATGTCAATAGGAATATTTAGTACTCTATCTTTAGTTCAGTAACATAAATACAATCTCAGATTCACTAACAGCTAGCATGTAGCTTTGATTGCTAAAATTTTTGACACATTTGAAGAACTTACTCTATTATTTTTCTGTTTTATCTTCTGTTAGTAGTGGAAAACAAATTAACACCCTCCCTCCAAAAAAACAAAATCTATACTAATAAAAGAGTAACATGCTAATTAGACCACACGTCTTCTGGATGACCTTCCGGATGTCCTTCCTGACAAAGCTGGGCCCGGGTGAAGCTGCCTGGGTCCCAGACACCTGGGGCTGGCCTGGGCAAAACTGGCCTGGGTCCCAGGTGCCTGCGGCTGGCCAGAGGGAGGGAAGCCCAGGTCCTGGGTGTGGGGGCCAAGACAGAGGCGGTTAGGGGCAATCATGCAGGCAGGCAGAGGTGGTTATGGGTGATCAGGCAGGCAGAGGTAGTTAGGGGCCATCAGGCAGGTAGGCGAGTGGTTAGGAGCCAGCAGTCCCAGATTGCAAGGGGGATGTCTGACTGCCGGTTGGACATCCCCCAAGGGGTCCCGAATTGAAGAGGGTGCAGGCTGGACCAAGGGACACCCCCCCTCCACAAATTTCGTGCACTGGGCCTCTAGTTCTTCATATAATTTACTTCACAATTTAGAAGAAATTCCAGATATATTGGCTTATAGATCATCTTATTTTTTAAATAAGATTATCATCAAAGTGTATTATTTTGGTTTGCTCTGCAGTGTAGTGTTTTATTCATCTAAATTAGTCTATAAAGACTTTTATAATGGTGCACAGAGTTTTAGGTTTACAGTCTCAAAAAAACAGAACATTAAAATAAACATGATATAAATGTAAGCATAAATAAAACAATTTTATATAATATGCTCATTCGTTCATTCAACAAATATTATAAAGAACATCTTATTTGCGGGCAAAAAGTTTATCTTCATGGAGTTTATAATTTAGCAAGTAGAGACAGACAATAAAAAGTAAATTATATTGTAATAATATAGTGCCAGTATAGCAGAATACTGTATGAGGATTATGTTGATTTTATTTTAGATACTTAATGTGATTTGTTTCAGTCCACAGCTTCAAGACAAAGGGGAAAGACATACGAAGAATTTCATTCTGTCCAACCCATTGTTGTACTTAAGTTCAGCAATTATAAGTGCTCCAGTGTACCTTATTTCATGTAACCTAGGGTAAACAACCCCACAATATAAATGGCCAAAGAAATAGGGGTTTTCCCCATTTGTCATTTGCCTTTGAATGAAAATGAAACTGACTCTAGCACAACCTTATAGTGCCCTTGGCCTTCAAGACAATAATTTTAGAAATAACAATCTGAGAGTGCATATTGACTCAAATTTTCTACAAATTTATCAACTTATTTTTCCATATGCATTTTCATGTTTTTGTTTTGCAATAATTTCAGACTAAGAGGTTGCACAAATAGTACAGAAAGTTTTTGTGCATCCTTTGCCCAGCTTTCCATTTGTTTATATTGCTGAGAAGTATACCATTGTATAGCTGTGTTTAAGTTAATTTACAAGATGAAAGACATTTGACTATTGCAGATAAAGCTGCTATGAACATTGTTACACAGGTTTTTATGTGAACATAAGTTTTATTTCTTTAGAATAAATACACAGGAGTACAATTATTGAGTTATATGACAATACATGTTTAACTTTATAAGGAACTCTACTACATAAATTTCCATTATACCTTCCAACAAGCAATACTTGAGAGATACACTTCTCCACATCTTAATCAGCATTGATTTAATCTTCTATTTCATGTTTTCCAATTTTGTCCAATCTGATAGGAGTACAAAAGTATTTCATTGTGGCTTTAATTTGCATTTCCCAAATAACAAATGATATTCAACTTTTTTTCTTTTTTTTTTTTTTTTAGCATTCCTGTTATCCATATATCCCCTTTGGTCAAATATCTGTTCAAGTCTTTTGCCCACTTATAAATTATATTGCTTCCACTATTATCTATTTTATAGATTCCTTTATATAATTTGGAAACAGATCCTCTGTTGGATATGTCATTTGGAAATATATTCTTCCAATCCATGACTTATCATTTTATTATCTTAACAATGTATTTCACTGAAAAAAAAGTTTTTAATTTGATGATGTTCAGGTTATCAGCATTTTTATTTTTTTATATTTTTTTCAATCTTTAATTTCTTTATTGATTAAGGAATTACATATGTGACCTCATTCCCCCCATAAACCCCCTCCCATTCATGCCCTCGCCCCCCTGTTGTCTGTGTCCATTGGTTGGGCTTATATGCATGCATACAAGTCCTTTGGTTGATCTCTCCCCTTTAACCCCACCCTCCCTTACTTTTCTTCTGAGGTTTGACAGTCTTATTGCTGCTCCTCTGTCTCTGGATCTATCCCTTTTCACCAGCCTATGTTGTTCACTATATTCCACAAATGAGTGAGATCATGTGGTATTTATCTTTCTCTGACTGGCTTATTTCACTTAGCATAATGCTCTCCAGTTCCATCCATGCTTTTGCAAATGGTAGGAGTTCCTTCATTTTTACCGCAGCGTAGTATTCCATTGTGTATGTACCACAGTTTTCTAATCCACTCATCTGCTGATGGGCACTTAGGCTGTTTCCAGATCTTAGCTATGGTGAATTGTGCTGCTATGAACATAGGGATGCATATATCCTTTCTGATTGGTGTTTCTAGCTTCTTGGGATATATTCCTAGAAGTGGGATCACTGGGTCAAATGGGAGTTCCATTTTTAGTTTTTTGAGGAAACTCCATACTGTTCTCCACAGTGGCTGCACCAGTCTGCATTCCCACCAGCAGTGCAGAAGGGTTCCTTTTTCTCTACATCCTCTCCAACACTTGTTGTTTGATGATTTGTTGATGATAGCCATACTGACAGGTGTGAGATGATACCGCATTGTCGTTTTGATTTGCATCTCTCGTATTATTAGTGACTGTGAGCATGTTTTCATATGTCTTTCGGCCTTCTGTATGTCCTCTTTTTAAAAGTGTCTATTTAGATCCGTTGCCAATTTTTTTTTATTGGATTGTTTATCTTCCTTTTGTTAAGTTGTATGAGTTCCCTGTAAATGCTGGAGATTAAACCCTTATTGGTGATAACATTGGCAAATATGTTCTCCCATGCAGTGGGCTTTCTTGTTGTTTTGTTGATGGTTTCCTTTGCTGTGCAAAAGCTTTTTATTTTGATGTAGTCCCATTTGTTTATTTTCTCTTTAGTTTCCATTGCCCTAGGAGCAGTATCAGTGAAGAAATTCCTTCGGCATATGTTTGCGATTTCGCTGCCTATGAATTCCTCTAGTATTTTTATGGTTTCCCGTCTTACATTTAAGTCCTTTATCCATTTTGAGTTTATTTTTGTGTATGGTGTAAGTTGGTGGTCTAGTTTCATCTTTTTGCATGTATCTGTCCAATTTTCCCAGCATTTTTCTTTAATGGATTGTGCTATTAGTTCCATGCCTAAGAACTCTTCACCTACCCTAGGTAAAAAAAATATATATATATTTTCTTCTATTTTTTCTTCTATTTTGTATTGTTATAGTTTGCATCAAGAGTTTTGATCCATTTTTAGTTAAATTTTGTTTAAGGTGTTAGGTTTAGGTTGAGGTTTTTATTGTTGTTATTATTTTGCCTATAGTTGTCCAACATCATTTGCTGAAAAGTTAACCTTTCTTCATTTAATTGTTTCTGTACCTTTGTCCAATATTAATTGGCTGCACTTGTGTGGGTCTACTTTTGGACTCTGTATTTTGTTCTGTTGATCTGTGCATACTATTTTTTCAATATTATAGTGTCCCAGTTACTGTATCTTTATTCTAATCCTTATATTGGGTAATGTGGTGACTCACATTTTATTCTTTTTAAAAATAATTTTAGTGATTATAGCTCCTTTTCATTTACGTGAGTTTTAATCACTTTAAATGGTAGATTCAGCTTATCTGTATCTGAAGCAAACCTTGCTGGTATTTTTATAGGAATATATTAAATCTAGAGAGCAGTTTGGAGAGGAGAGATTTTACTTCATTATTACATTGTGTCTTCCAATCCATGAATACAGTGTATCTCTCCATTTATTTAGATCTTTGTAGTTTCAGCATGCAAATTCTGTATGTTTTCTTAGACTTATACTTTACTATTATAATTTTGGAAGTATTATAAATTGCATTTTAAATTTGTTTTAAATTGTTCATTGCTTGTATATAGAAATAAGATTGATATGTGTGTGTGTATGATAGAGTCTGTGTGTGTAACTTACTAAACTATTTTTAGTTCTTGCAATTTTCTTGTATATTTCTTGCAAATTTCTATATAAATAATTATATCATTGGTAAATAGGCAAGATTTTATCTCGCTCTTTTTAGATCTGTATGTTTTCATTTGTTTTTCTTGCTTTATTGCATTGGCTTAGTTTGCAGTGTGATATAGGAGTGGGAAGAGTACCGAATGTTTGGAGATTTTACTGTGTTTTTCTTTTTAAAAAAAAAAATAAGATTCTAAATATTATTTACTTATGATCAGAGAACATACTTTGTATAATTTTTAATTATCTACAGTTTGTTGAGGTCTGTTTTATTAGCCAAGATATGGACACTGATGAAAGTTCCTTGTGTACTTGAAAAGAATATGAGTTCCAGTGCTGTTTGGTGGAGTGTTCTATAATTGTCAATTGGGTTGATGGTGTTGTTTTGATCTTCTCTATCATTGCTAATTTCCTATTTAGTGGTTTTAATGATTACTGAGAGAAAAGTTTTGAAGTTCTTGACAACCTCTTTGCCATTTTGATTCATGTATTATGAGGCTTTATTGCTGGATGATTTTGTTTTCAACTTTAATTTGTCTTTCTTAACATATCACTTCAGCTTTCATTGATCAGTGTTTATATGCACTTTTTTATTTTTTATGGCTTTATACAGATATAATTGACATGTAATATTGTGTGAGTTTAAGGTGTACAATGTGATGATTTTATACATGTATATATTGTAAAGTAATTGCCACAAAAAGATAAGTTAGCGCTTCCATCAGCTCATATAATTACCCTTTTTTGTGGTGAGAACATTGAAGATCCACTCTCTTAGAAGCTGTCATACGTGTATTGTTAACTATAGTCATATTGTACAGTAGATCTTAAGAACATTGTGACATATATATATATATATATATATGCCACTCATGGGCCTATTCAGAAGTTCATACACAGCTTAAAGAATCTTTTCACCAGCAATGTCATCTCCCATAATTCTCCCTTCACTCTTTAATTGGGAGGGAGAGAGGTACTACTCCATACTGTCATTTATTTAGTGTATGATCACAGAGAGGAGATCATCCAGGCTCCTCCTCACAGTCTCCCCAATTGCTGTGTCTATGGAGAAGGAGAGAAGGTCAATCAGTGTGGGTGGAAAGAGCTGAAGAGATCATTCCCCGGAATAATGAAGCCTCCATAGTGCCTTCTTTTGTCTATCACTCAGTCTTCTGAAGATGGCATTTTATCCAGGGTTTTTAGTTTATTTAGTAGGAGGAATAGGATAGAATATGTTTACTTTATCTTGCCTCAAACCATAAATGTGATCTGTATAAATTTCTAATCATTCTTACTTTAATATGGCCATTATACTTTGCTCTATCTATAATAATAAAAGCATAATATGCAAATTATACGAGATGTCCTTCTGGACGACCTTCTGGATGAAGCTGGGGCTGCAAGGGAAGCCTGGGTCCCGGGTGCCAGAGGGAAGCCGGTGCTGGCAGCCAGGGGAAGGAAGACCTACCCTTGCATGGATTTTATGCATCGGGTCTCTAGTTACAGTATAAAATAAAATAATAGCACTAGTTTTGATTGTCTTGTATATAGTCTCTCTCTCTCTCTCTCTCTCTCTCTCTCTCTCTCTCTCTCTCTCTCTCTCTCTCTCTCTCTTGCACACAAGCATGCACACTTTAGCATAGTCACACAGAGAGCCCATGTTCAGTATTCCACTCCATAGTCTGACTGAATTGGGTTTTTTAACCTCAGAGTCTTCATGTTATTGAGTAGGATATTAAGGAAATTTTATTTGTGGAGATGAAGAAAAAAGGATGTTGAAGATATGAAGTATTCCCCAAAGCCAAAACAATATTTAATTTCAGAATCTAAATCCTTTGTTTATCCCTGCCAGGAAGGGAATATTTGAGGGTATTTTTAAAAAGATCATTTATATAAAACTAGCTACTATTTTACTAAAAGAGATAAATTAACTGCACTTCAAGCTATTAAGGCATTTAAGAGGTTCCATAATCATCTGAATTTTTAGTCCTTTGAGGGACTATAGCAATTTCCTAGTCTATTTTTTTTCATTTTAAAGAGGAACTATTTGAGCCAACTTCATAATATATTTATATAGTCTGAATCTACTGTGTTATATATTCGTAAGTTAACAGAAGTTTCAGTGAATAAGTTGGACTAGTTAATCTCTTCCTTAATTGTTGAAATATCTATAACATTTTATATAAGGCACATTTTCTGGAACTTCAGAATAGGAAGAAATAACTACTTACATGTTATATATATACTTTTAGTGCCTTTTTGATAAGTTACTATTAAATATATGGTTACATCATTAAATTTTTAAGTATTGATATATTCTAGACATTAAATCATTAGGCAGTCAGTTTTTGCAATATTAACTCATTAAAGGCCATTAATTGTTATTATTTTACAGTTGCGTCTACAGTTTATCTACAGGAGTGTTTTTACAAGATGTATTTAATGAAACATTGGTTGTATAATGTATTGAGGTATATGTTAAAATAAATTTTCATTGCTTTTACCATCTAGCCACTGAAAGGTACCCTTATCAAGTTTTTAGTTATCTCCTTATTTAGCTTAAATTACAAATTTTATCATTTTAATCACTTCCTTGCATATACCCTAAACTTTTTCCTTCTTTCTCACTTGGTGGACCAAATATCAACTACATTTAAATCATACCACTCTGTTTCTACTTCAGGCCTGCACCCATGCAGGCAGTCATATTTGACACCCAGACACAAAGACCCCATGCTGACTAGTTTCCTTTTAAATTCATGATCCTTGACCTCCAGGGGGCTCTCAGTAGTGCTGGGTAATCATGCTAGACTTCCCTGGTTTATTCCTCCTCTCAGTCCACTAGATGACTCCTTCATATTTTCCCTCACCCCTCAAACCTTCTTCCCATCTTCATGCTCAGCTGATGAATTTGCTGCCTATCTGTTTGCTGGTTCCTCACCTCCTTGACACTGAATGTTGGAGTACCACAGGGCTTAGCCTTTTGGAACTCTTTTTGTTCTACCCCTTTTATTTCCCTGGTGATTTCATCCAATGTCATGGAAGTGCTTTCTAAACGTTGGTGATTTCCAAATTGTATTTCTAACTTGCATCTTTTTCCTGAACTCATATCAACACTAATAAAAGAGAAAAATGGTAATTGGCGTACGAGCTACCCTTTTCATTGGCTAATCAGGGCTATATGCAAATTAACTGCCAACTAAGATTGGCAGTTAACTGCCAACTAAGATTGGCAGTTAACTGCCAACAAGATGGTGGTTAATTTGCATATGTAGGCACAATGCAGGGAGGCAAAAGGGAAAGCAGGAAGAAGCCACCTGCCACTAACAGTGATTGGAAACCCAGCGGGGAGCTAAGAGCTGGGGGGCAGGGCAGCCATGATCGGAGAATCAGGTGCCTTTTCCGCGCTGGCCAGTGATAGCAGGAAGTAGGGGTGGAGCCAGTGATGGGAGCTGGGCACGGTCAAAGCTGGCAGTCCCGGGAGCTAGGGGTCCCTTGCCTGGGCCTAAAGCGGAGCCCACGATCACGGGGCCACTGCAGCTGCGGGTCCCCGCTGCCCGGGCCGGACGCCTCAGCCAGGGGGGTCCTGCAGGGGCAGGGGCGGAGCCCGCACGATCGCAGTGCCTCCCGCTGCCACTGCAGGTCCCCGCTGCCCGGGCCGGACGCCTAGGCCAGAGGCGTCAGGCCTGGGCAAGGGGCCGATCCTGCGATTGGAGGGTGATGGGGGTCAACGCCTGAGGGCTCCCAGTATGTGAGAGGGGGCAGGCTGGGCTGAGGGACACTCTCCCACACACACACCCAGTGCACGAATTTCGTGCACCGGGCCCCTAGTAACAATATAAGACCCATAGAGCCAATGGCTTCTTAATGACTGTATTGATATGTAATCAGTCTCAAATGTAGCCTGTATAAAACTGAGCTCCTGATCTTCCCTCTTTAATATCTGCTCCTCTTACCTTCTTGACAACTTGATGTTCTATTTGGTTCTATTCTATTCTATTCTATTCTATTCTATTCTATTCTATTCTATTCCATTCATTCTGTTCTATCCCATCCCATCCCATCCCATCCCATCCCATCCCATCCCATCCTAATAACTCCCAACAGCCTATACTCAATACATCAGGCAGAGTGTTTTTATCAAAACAGAAGTCAGATTATGTTTCCTTTCTGTTCAAAACCCTCCAGTGGCTTTCCATTGCATTTGTAATAAAAGCAAAGTCCTTATAGTGACCTCCAAATCCTAATATCATCTGATTCCCTTAATACCATTCTTCTCTCATGTCTTGTCCCCTCCCCACTTATAGCATAATAGCCAAACTGGACTATTTGTTCTTTCTCTGATGCAAACTATGCTTGAGTTTTACCTCAGGGCCTTTGCACTTGATGTTGCCTCAGTTTAAATTAAGTTTTTACCTAGAAAATTGCATGGCTCATCCTTTACCAACTTAGCTTTTTACTGAAACATCATCATCTCAGAAGACCTTTCTTAAAACTATGTATATCCAAATTGTTACCCCTTTATAAAAATACTTGCTTTTTTCTTTCCCTCCATAGTACTTGTCATTCAACAAATCATATATTGTACTTGTTCATTTTAGTTATTTCCTTTCTTGCATACTTGAAACTAACATTTATGAAGGCTAAGACTTTATTAGTTTTGTTCATTGCTGTATCATCAATACTTAGAAAAGACCCAGGCTTAAGTTGTGTGCTCAATAATATTTGTAGAGTAGAGTCAATAAATAAATTCTTCGTTCAGGAAAATAATCTATTTGATATAATTGTTATAACTCTATTTGAGAGAATACTACTGGGAAATGACAGCTACAACTAGTTACTCTGTAAAATCCAGAATCATTTTAGTAGGAAAAATTTTTTTTTCTAGGGTAAAAATAGAATCATTTTTATGTCTTAGGGATTATGTTTTGCAGGTTATCTATCTCATTTTTATTATAAATGAAGGCCACCCAATTTAATAACTTTCTCCAATTTTTTTATAAGTCCATGAACATGATGACCAGTGGGTATTTTTAAGGCCTGTTTTGCATCTGTGCATTGGAAATCCTTTGAGCATTGTTCACACTGTTTATCTTGCCAAGCAGGCTCACCAACTCAAAGCATTTTCCTTCCTCATCGGAACAGGTTACCATTTTAAGATTCTTTAATCAATACCTTTTTCCATTTAGATCATATTAAGAAGCAATTTAAAAGTTTAATCAAAGACTTCAGCAAATGTTGCTGATTATGCATGCTGAATTAAATCTGGGGCTGCCGACCGTGAAGTGATTGGTAGATGCGGTCCTCCATGGTAAGAAATAAGGGAAGCCGGGATCCTCTCTGCGCTCTGAGCTCCTGCAGGAGGAGTATTGATCTGTTTGCCTTTGTGCTTCGGGCTTGCCTGGTCAATTATTTACAGATCACTGAGACAGTGAGTGTTTGGGAGCAGGTGAAGGAAGGAGACTGAATTTTCTGTGCTTAGAGTTAGGTGTTAATAAAGAAGTTGATAAAATGAAAACACATTGTTAAAAAAAAAGTCACAGTAGGCAACAACCAGGTGGCTTAACCAGGGTCTCTTTAAATAAGGATAATTTTGATATACAGGTAACCTGCATTTCTAGGTGCTATTTCCGGTGGGCTTCCAGATATTGGGTATAGCTCAGTCAGAAGGAAAACAAAGTGTGGTGACTCATTTTGGTTTACGGGTGTAAAACTGGATGTTCTCAAGGCTTTGTTCTGCCTTTAAGAGTCACTGTGTCTAATATTTTACTCATCTGTAACAAATAATTTTTAAGGGCCTGTTTGTTTCAAGTCCTATGCCATGCATATCCTAGGAATATAAAAAATGAATAAGAAAGCATTTTAAAACTTCTTTTTCTTTAGGGATTACCTAAGAGGGTTGTTATGAGTATCAAATAAGGTAAACAACAATACTACTTTTGTTATATATTCACAAAAGATAGATGGAGAAATGAAGGGTAAATTTTCCTGAAATGATTTGTGCAGTATCACCCAGCTAGTGAGAGGTGGAGCTGGAATTCAAACTATGGTGGCCTGGATTCCAAGCTGGAACATGGATGTGTGATGCTGCATGTTCTGGACTGATTGTATTCCCCACTCAATTCATGTGTCAAAACCCTAACTCCTACTAGGATTGTATTTGGAGACAGGGTTTTTTAAAGAGGTAGTTAAGGTTAAATGAGGTCATGAGGCTGCTCCCTAATCTAACATGACTGGTGTCTTTATAAAATGAGGAGGAAATAAGAGAGGTGCAGCGCATGAGAAAAGGTCCAGTGAGGACATGAAGGTGCTCCCTAATCTAACATGACTGGTGTCTTTATAAAATGAGGAGGAAATAAGAGAGGTGCAGCGCATGAGAAAAGGTCCAGTGAGGACATAATGAGAAGGGGGCCGTCTGCAGGCCAAAGAGAGTTGCCACAGGAGAAAGCAAACCTGGAGCACCTCAAGTTTGGCCTTCCAGCCTCCACAACTGTGAGATGCGAAGTTCTGTTGTGTCAGCTACCCAGTCTGTGGGAATTTGTAATGACAGCCCAACCTGACTAGGATGCTATACCTTTTCCAAGTACCTGAAGCCCCTCCACATTTTGTTTTGCAATAGTCCCTAGTATGCAGTAGAAGCTGAATAAATATTCACTAATAGAGACTCATCAGACACCTCCCAAAACAATCAGCAGAGAGTTCCCAGCGAGTCCTGTGACATCAAATTCGTTGAACTGATGATAAAAAGCCTGTTTTCCAATCTACCGCCACTTGAGACGCCCCAGTGTCTGGACCTACTTGGGGCTGCAGGAGCTAGAAGTCCCTGGAAGCAGAACAAATGATTAGAAGCTATTGAAAGACAGAGAGAGTGAGCAACAACTCTAAAAACGTAGTAGATGCAGAACCTACTATGGATACAGAACCATTAAAGAAGCAGACCAGATCAAGATAATGTGTTGAGACATCGATGAAAAATTATCTGAGCATGCACATGCACAAACATACTCCCCCCTAAAATAAGTTCTAAATGTTTCATTAACATTCTAAATGGAAGCAAATTACTCCAGAATAAGTTCCAATTCATGTGCCAAGGAAATATGATTTTAGAGTAGATTTGTTAAAATTTGACATAGGTTAATACCTTCTCTTTTACATTTACTTAATATTTCTTAGTTCGTTTAGCCGTGGTCGGCCAATCGCGGCTCCCGAGCCACATGCGGCTCTTTGGCCTCTTGAGTGTGGCTCTTCCACAAAATACCACGTGCGGGCGCGCGTACAGTGCGATTGAAACTTCGTGGCCCATGCGCAGAAGTCGGTATTTTTGTGGAAGAGCCGGTTTTTTGTGGAAGAGCCGCACTCAAGGGGCCAACGAGCCACATGTGGCTCGCGAGCCGCGGTTTGCCGACCTTTGATAGGGCAACGAAGATGTCTACTTTCAATCCTAATGCTTGTTGAGTAACTGACTAGGTATTTCTCTTACATTAAATTCCAAGCAAGTCCCTTGAGAAGGCAGAGCCGGTGGCAAAGCTCATCTGGCAGGTGGCATTTGGCAGCTGCCATGCAACCTCATGAGTGAGGGCTGTAGCTCCTCTAGAACAGTTCATCTGGACATGGCTCCTTGTTATATAAGACAACCAGTGTCTTCTTCCTACAGAATGAGAAGATCCCTGAAGAAACAATACAAATAGCAGGTGACAGGTTTTTGGTTTGGGATCATCTTGTATTTTGTATCATATTATATTTTTAATTCAGTTGACAGTGTTGTAAAACTTGTGCTAAAAAAACATTTATCAAAAAAATTAGTAGTAGAGAGTGCATGTGGAACACTTGTATTTCACTGTTCAGAATAAACCAGGAAACAGTTACAATAGCGCTTAACAACATGTTGGTAAGGCCTGTGAAATTCTAAATCTGAACGTCCACTGTTAGCTGAGGATGTGCTACGTTGGGCCAAGAATGTTATGCTTCAGAGACACTGCACGTGTCAGCTCTTTGCTTGTTTTAACAGTGCACAGGCCGCACTTACACATCAGTACCAGTGAATGTTTTTCAACCACCCAATGATATCATTGGAAAAAATGTGTTTTATTTCTGAATTCAAAGGATTAGAATTCCTAGTAGCACAATTTGCATGAGTGCTGTCATTTAAAAATATCTTATGTATGCAACACCCTTTGGAGATGTAGTCTACAACCTATACCATTGTAAGTAGCAACCTTCCTCTCACTTCCTCCCTCAACCCTCATGACCACAACCTCTTACTCTGAGCACCATGCTTGTATTTCTAATTATATTGCTATTTCCTAAGATTTCTTACCTCTCGCTCCATGAAGGATTTTATTACTTATGGCAAAGCAATTTATCATTTGAAGTGATTACCGGCCTAAAGTCATTTGCTCTCTGCCAGTCATGCAAGTTTACCTAAGTCAGGGAAAGAGTAGCATGCTTTAGAATCATAGGATTTTAGAAATGAAAGGGACATGAGTAATTCCATAGTCCATAATGCAGTAAGTCATATGTACTACACTTATTTTACTTTACAATTATTGAAAGTGTCTGTGTCTAAGCATTTTGTAACATTTATTATAAGTGTAGTATTCTTCATGAAGAAAACAGCATGGTTCTCATTTTATGTGGCACTGTTATTTGTCACTGGCTTTATTTAAACAGAATTCATTTTATTGATCTTTATTTAGGTGATGTATTTCATCTTCATGCTACTTTTATAAAATCCAGGAGAGGGCAGTAGAGCACCTGGTTCAGATGTTAAGAAGTTGTGCCACATGAAATGGTTTTTTTAAAAAAAAAAAAAAAAGTCACAGCTTTCCAGTGACTATGATTATATTAGATAAAAGAGAGTGAGACTTTTGTCAGCTGAATTCTGTAATGTACAAAGGTTAATGTATTTCTTAATTTTTTTCTTTTATTGGCTTTAGTGGAATCCTCTCTTAAAAATATTTTATATTCATTTATAATAATCAATGGTAATATCTCCAGTAACACTTATCAAGTTAGAGATTTATGACCATTAAAGTTATTTAAAAGTAAATACAGAAAACACTAAATTAGAATCTATTTTTTATTTGAGGAAGTATCAATTGTTTGTAAAAAAAAAAAAAATCTAATGCTATGCATCAGTGTGAATTCAGATGACTTTTCTAAGTAGCATGTTACTTAATTGTTTAATACTAATTTTGGTTAAGGAAGATGTTTGTGGCTCACCTGTTCTTCATGAAGCCAAAGAGATAAGCATTTTCTTAATCTCAAAATCATTATCTGTATAATCACCCCCCATATTTAAGTTGGCTCAAAGCTAACATTCACATTTAGCAAGTTAACTCAATTAAAAGGGACCCATTCTGCAACCTGTGTATCTTGGAGGGAACATTACAAAGTTGTATTGCTGGAAGGATGACTCATGAGGGATTTAACAAGTTCCTATTTAATCTCCTAGAGAACACAAATATCAGAACCCAAAGCATATTTCTGCTTGTCATATCTAGATATTTCTATAAGGTCTGTAATGCTGAATTTTTCTTTTCTTCTCTCTATTTTATTTTTTTCAATCACCATTTATGCCTCCACACCCTCTTTCACTTCCTACCCTGCACCATCTCCCCCCCTACCCCCACATCACCACCCTGTTGTTCGTGTCCATGAGTTCTTTCATATATATTTTTTTTTCTCAATTCCTCCACTGACCCACACCAACAACCCCTCCAGAGCTGTCTGCCTACTGGATTTTACTGTTCATAAACAATTAGATATCATGGCATTCGACCTACCTAACAAGAACTCCTAATGACTAGCATCTTAGAACCTGACTTTGGAATCATCCATTTGACTCCATCTGTCATGCCACTGACGGATAAGTGATCCTGACAATGTATGTGACTTTCCTGAGCCATTTCCCTGATCTGTTGAAAGAGGGTAATAATTTTGCCCATTATATAAGGTGGATATGATGGGTAAATGACCTAACATGTAATAGAATGACTACGATATGGGAACAGTTTAATAAATGTTTATTAGATTGTAGCGTTTCATACAGTTTTTATAAAGAGACATTTAGAAATAGCCTTAAAAAGCCTATGGTCCTATTTATAGAAACAATATTTTTGAGGACATTGTCACCATGTCACTGGGAAGAAACATATCTCAAATTTTACCACTGTCAGACTTTGGATCATGTTGCTTATTTACCTGGCTTTATTTGATGATCACTTTGAATAAACTCTCTGTTATGGTTCTCTGTTTGCATTTGTTGTAAGAAAGTTTACTTTCAAAATTTGGTCTCATTTCTAGCAAATTTTGTATAATTTACCCTCTAATATTTCTATGTATCTTCTTTTTTATATGCATTTCTCCTTTTTCTGTATTTTTTAAAAAATATATTTTTATTGATTCCAGGGAGGAAGGGAGAGGGAGAGATAGAAACATCAAGAATGAGAGAGAATCATTGATCAGCTGTCTCCTGCACGCTCCCCCACTGGGGATCGAGCTCGCAACCCTGAAGCCCAGACATGTGCCCTGACTTGGAGTCAAACTGTGACCTCCTGGTTCATAGGTGGACACTCAGCCACTGAGCCACGCCAGCGGGCCTTTTTCTGTGTGTGTGTGTTTTTTAAATTCACTTCTGTTAATTTTTATTGTGTATATATATATTTTTTTCAAAGTAACCTTAGTTTGGATTTTTTTTTATTAGTTAAGGTATTACAAATATTTTTGCAGAAGACCTGAATTCCTTCTTGGACTAGTTATGCAGGCCAATGAACAAAATGAATCTGTGTGATTAATGAGGAACAAACTTTCTAATTTAGTGAAAAAAGCAGGTGGTCTGTATTAACTGCTGAATATTTTACTCAATGAATTCTAGTTATTATGACCTCCATAAAAAGTATTCTTTAATATTGAATCTTAACTGTAGACATACAATAAGCATATATGTAATTGATTTAGGATATAATGCAAATTAAACATTTTAATTCTCTTTCCTCAAAGTTATCTCTTTGCCTCATATAATCCCAACATAAGAAAATTTAATAAGATAAAAAGTCCTTTGTCACAGTAACTGAGAGGAGGAGAGAGTACAGTATCTTTCATAGGTAGAAATACCAGGATCGCTATTTTTGCATAGATGTTTATTGAGAGCTGATACTGCACTTTGAATTGAATTCAATACAAAAGAACATCTGTTAAGATATTGTCACTTTAAACTCTAAGCATAATAAATCCGATGTAATTGCTATGGGAGGAAGAGAAATCAGATACGGATGAAGGTAAAAAGGTACCTCTGCTGTGTCCATATATGATGGATTTTATTAAAGGCAAACTTTGAATGGGGTTATTTCTGAAATTTTTCCCTTTACAAGGCATAATACGCTATGATTTTGCAGTTTATAGGCATATAGATCATGGAAAGCATTACTATTGTTGAATTAATATCCTCAGAAAAATCTGTGTAATAATTTTATATAGAAAAATTTCATTTGTTGCATGTTCACTGTGTGAACAATGAAAAATAACATTTTACTGTAAAGCAAACATTATATATCCTGATAATGTAAAATAACTTTTTAGCATTAAATCCTTAATCACCAAGGTTGCTTGCTGCATAGTCTTAAACTTGAAGAACAACATAAAATTCAACAATTTAAAAGCTATCTTTCCCACTGTTTTAACTCCAGCTTGTATTTCTAGAAAAATATGTAACATACCAATTTTGCAGGCATTTTTCTAATATCTCAAGCACTGCAATTCTAATAACTGTAATATAGTACTAGGATTCTAGAAATGTAGAGCTTTTGTGACTTTTTTCTTAGGAGTTGCATTCACTCATTCAAATGGTTATTATTGAAGTTTGTATTTAGATATTTGAGAGATCTTTTATCCCCTCATATTTTTGCCACTTTTTCAGTTAACCATTTTTTACTTATTCTGAGTCTGAGTATTAAAATATAATTTGAAAGATTAAAATGTTTTTTCAGTAATGGTTATGCTCTACCTGGATACACAGAATAGGGATAACAAATACGTGAAATGAGTATTGCTATGCTTTGGCAGACATCAATAATCAATCAGAGCATTCATTTCTACAGAGAGCTCAAACATTCTGTAAAACTTTCGTAGTATATGTCCCCTGAAAACTCCTAACAATAAAATCAAGTTGACAAGAAAGATTAGTGCAACTTGTCATTTTAAATATAGAAATAACCAAATATAATTGGTTAAAATTACATATTTATGTACATATGTGTGTACACTTTTTATCCACATACATGTACATACATATACAGCCTGAATATCACATTTGACCACTCATATTTTACATATGCAAATGTCTTTTTGCCAATGTAAATATTTAATGTTATGTAAATCATTATTAATAGATGTTTTTATAGAGAAATACATATACAACAAAGAGAAATAATTATTTTCTCTTAGCCCTAGTGGTGATTTGAAATAAGAAATAAAGAATTAGTATTGGCATCAGTAAAGTCATCACCCACTATCTTTCTAATTCTAAAAATTCTATGCTATATTTTTTTTTGTCCATTTTTCCCTCTTGGTTTCTGAAGGTTAGAGGAAAATGATCAATCTAAAATTATTAATTAATGAAAAGATTTCTTATGGTTACTCATTAATTAACTTAATTTCCCAGACTATAAAGTTCAAAAATTATTCTACTTATAATTAATTAAAATAAGAAAGACTTAATTTTGCAGCTAGAACTAATCAGTTAGTAGGCTAATAAATAATGTTCTATTAAACAGTAGCCATACCAATTTCTAAGTTCAGGAAACTGCTACTTCAGTTTCATTTAAATGTTAATTTATAGCCTATTTATTGGCTTTGCTACAGTGTCTTGACTTTTTTTAATTAGTATCAAGTCAAGTACTAGTAAATTTGGTTGTAAGCCCTTGAGATTAAGGTAAATGGGGGTAAACCGTGTCTGATTAATTTATGACATTGCTGCAGCCAGCTTTTCTACTTTTTAAGGAGTAGAGTACATTCAATGGAGGCTGACAAACATTTTTTTGCTTTTTCAGGGGTCGGTACTGTGCTCTCTGTCCCATAAGCCAGCATGTGTCTCTGTGCTTTCTAACACAATCAGGACAGTGAGTTCGCTCCATGTTTTATTGTTCAGATTTTCATGAGAGTCCTGGGCAAAAGCCTTTGGTAAATGGGCAGAAGAAATAAAAGAGGAAATAAACATTTCATCTGATGCCTTCTACATTTTATGGGTTTAAGCTTACCATCTACCAACACAGTGTAAGTCCAACCACAAAACCATTTGTTCAATTCATTGAGTCACTGAAAGGAAATAGTTAAGGAATCGGCAGTGGTTGAACAAAATGCCAAGATGGTAAATTAGGAAAAGCACCAACGAGTGCCTATTCCAAACATTTTCAGTCACTTCAGTGTGGCTGTTTTTCGGCCTGCACCTCATGACCTTTGATTGCATCGTCATCATCTGGGCGTTGCCAGTTCCTGCAGTGGGACCCTTTCTGCGGTGGGTGTCCAATCCAGGTGTCCCCCCCGCCCCTCAGGTTTGAGTACTGATTTCTCTGTTTACACCGGCTTGAATTTCCCAAGTTGAAGCTTCTGTACATGGTTAGTAAACTTACATTTACCAAATTCACAGTCAGGGCAGAGTTCTGTTTTTTAGATGGTCCTCATCCTTTCCTGAATCATTCCTGAGCAGATAGAGCTGTCTACGGCTACCTTTCCACATTTGGAAGGTCTAAAACATCGCTGTGAGCCCACATGGAGCCCCATTGGGTCACAGTCTTAGCTTGAATCGCCAGCTGTTTTGGGCTGAATTTCTCATAACAGTTGTAGTCCCAGTCTGTGAATTTACACCTTTGAAATCTGCCTTTTAAAATGACACCAGGGTGGCCTTTCTCAAACAGCCTGAGGACATCACATACCACAGCTTAAATGTCTCCAGAATGATACTTTTCACATCATCATAGCATCAATTTCACATTTTATTGTCCTTACATACAAGTCTCCCAGCTAAATCCAACCTCTCTTGTGAGCTGTGTATCCTGCTCTAGTCCCTTTACTAGACCTTATACCCTTTGCTCTACTTGTTGTTCCCTTGTCATTTTACCCACCTTTACTACTTCCATTAGGAAAAACCGTATTATTCTGCCTGCAACTCCAGCTGTTTGACAAATGCCTATGCATTACCATTCCCCCCCCCCCAAAAAAAAATCATTTGCTCTAAAAAGCCTTATTTTTACTTCCTAGCAAGAAGCCTTCCTCAAATAGCTCAAGCTTCCCTGTGTACATTAGGGGCATATATTACATGTCTGTACATAGGGTAATATCTTGCATTTATTCTTTATGTCCATATCCTTGTAATACGTGGCACATACTTGGAGATCAATAAATATCAATAAATCATTATTGAGTGACTAAGTACAAGTGACAAAATAAGTGAATGAATGAATGTGTAGGGTTGGGCCTCTGGCTGAGCGTTCCTTCCAAAATGGCCTGCCATCAGTAAGAGCTGATTTTACATTATCTGCAGATTCAAGGAGCAGAAGTCAAGTAGAATTTCTTTCCCCCAAGGGGTACACCTCAAAGATGTGGTGGTATTAAGGTGGAAGGACAAATTGTAATCCTTTACCCTGTGCAAGCATCATTGCTTATTGATTTTCACATTGATCTTATTTAGACCTTATAACAACTCTGTGAAGTAATTATAAATTATATCAACTCCACAGATGAGAGAACCGAGTTCAAAGAAATTAAGTAACTTTTGTAAGGCCACTCTGCTAATGAATTGCGAAGCCTGAATTTGAACTCCAGTTTGTCTGGCTGCAAAAGCCTTTGTTCCTACACAATGCATGAAATTGGCAATCATTTCGTGGTGACCGGGATCAAAAGTGTGTCCAGTCATTCAAATCATCCCATCTCTGTCCCCGTTAAGCTCTCGCTTCATTTCACAGCCTAGCTTCTTCCTTCTTAAGGAATTTTATGCCTTAACAGACAATATAAAAGAACCTCTGTGTTGAAAATCACCTCTAGGGAGAAAACCAAACACTTGACAGCTGTTCTAACCAAAACTGGGCTAAAATGAAAGGGAAATTGCTATTGAAAATAAAACAAGGTAAAAAATATATCTTCTGTGATATTAAGTTTGTGTATATGTGAAAACATACAGATATTTCCATTTATTCTGTATATAAATATATAAATCAACATCATTAAAATGACACTATGTATATATAAAAAAGCACATGTTCATAAGGTTGGTATCATACATCATTTGCACAGAAAAAAAAAAGAATCTAGAAAAAAATTATACCAACCATTAGCAATTAGCTATTGATGAACTTACTCAATTTTAATGAACATGTTATAGTAAATATACGTTTCTTTTATAATTTCAATAAAGTTATGGAATTATGCTCATTAAATAAGTCACCTCAATGTTGGGTTCCTATTTGCATATAAATCCTTTTATTTTTAACTGACCCCGTTTTATTTCAGAAAACTGTATTGTGTGTGGGTGTTTTAAAGTTGGGCAGTTTCTAAAATATATTTCCATGTTTTAACTCTGCTTTCTTCTCATATTCTTTTCTATGTATTAATTTCTTTTACAATCCCCACTTTCAGAATCAAGCAAATTTAACATACCTTCCTGTGAAAAAGGAAACTACCTTTTAAAAATGATAATTGCACTTTATTTTGCATAATTAGATAAGGTCGCAATATTAGGTAGATGAAGACTGCTGGGAATTCCTACCAGGTAGCCGGTTGAGAGAGAGCAGCAGCTAGCCAGGACTGGGGGGAGTGGGAGAAGAGTCAGCTGATGCCCCAGTGAAGAATGAGCCTCCAAATCACAAAGTTAAGGTATCACAGTGACTAAGAGGTTAGTCTAGTTGATACTGATCCAAACTGGTCAGGCTTCTCAGCATCAGGTAGGAGAGACGGTAATAGATGAAGATGGGTCCTGTGAGACAATTTGAGGGGACCCTGGAAGATGAGTCCAAATGTCAGGGTGAGGACCAACAAGTACCAGGAAAGTGGTGGTCAGACCTTCACCCAGCAGGACTCTGGTTCAAGGCTGGGCTTGAGGGAACTGGTATTGAGCCAAGGAAGCAGGAACTGGTGAGAGGGAGACTGAGCTGACAAAGGGAAACCGCAGAGCAGGTGCCCACAAACTAAAGCCCTACCAGGACAGAAGACAGTCAACACTTTCTGGACATGCATGGAAATTTAAAGCAGAGGGAGCTAAAATGCTGCCCATTCAGGTCCTCTCTCTCATTCAGGTCCTCTGTATTGAAGTATAGTTAGGCTGAAAGACACGGGTTTCTAGTCCCTGCAGCTGAACCCAGGGGGATAGTCACGAACTGGCTGACTATAACTCCGTTACTCATCTGTCAAGTGGGAGCAGTAATTGTCCCCACCTCACACACGTGTTGCATGAACTAACAATGTGTGGGTCGAGTGCTTAGGTTTGCTATTGGGAAAACTTGGTTATTTTTGATGACCAGTTCCCTTATAACCTAATGTTTATACCAGTGGCTTTCAACTCAGACAGCAAGTGAGAATAGCCATGGAGCTTTTCGTAGCTGCAGATACCTGAGCTCCAGTCCAGTTCTATTGAATTAGATGTCTCGGGCTCAGGGCTGAAGGTCTCTCATATTCAGAGAATTCCAGGGCTAGTTTATCCTATAAAGATGAAGGCAATGACTAAGTATCCTGTAAAGAATGTGATAGTTACACTGTTTCCTTTACTAAAAATTACTTATAATTACTTAAAGTGGCACAGTAGTAACATGTACTATTTTGTCAGATAAGTTACAGGCTTAGAACTGAAATAGCTACTAAACTAGTCTCTGAATAAATAAAAGACAATCTGTGTAGTAAACATTGAGTTTGTCTCAGGTTTGTTAAAATGTACTGTTTAGTACTTGTATTCATAACAGAGTAAAGAATCATGCCATTTCATGATTCTGATAAAAAGACAGTCATAATTCCTTCTGCCTCCCTTTCACAGCGCTTCTACATGCAAGTGAATGAATGAGTGAATGGTGTGTCTAAGAATAGACTATAAAAGTGAATACTTATTCTAGTTCCCATATATTTTTATAAAGAGGAACTGGTGAGAGGGAGACTGAGCTGACAGTTCTTTTTTTTTTTCTTGTTGAAATAGTTCAATTTCAAACATATCAGCAGTTTTAACCCTCTGGGCCCTTTGATTCTCTATTAATTCTGGCTCAGTGTAACGAGGTCATGGCAAGTCGCAATAGGCTTTAGTAAAACATTGTCTACTCAGAATTCTCCTCAGTTACAGAAGCAGTCATCTGATACCCCGGATGAGGGAGGAAATCTTTTTGTTAATTCACTCAAGCCATAGACTCTCTTTTTGTGATTTTAGACAATATACTTCTAGGTAGTATGCCTTGTAGCACATACTATGATTCATGCCTGCTAGGTGGTTCTATTTATCCCATAGCAATTCTTTATTTTTTAGTGCTTTTGATTGGAACCGGCTTTTTGTTGTTGTTGTTTTTTGTTTTTTGTTTTCCCAGTGTGGATAGAAAGAGACTAACAACTTTGAGCTCATTTATCTGTCACTGCTTCATGTTGTAGTTTTTATGTAGAATGCGCTAGAAATTTACAATTCTAAAAAATGGGGGAAATGAAAACATCACTAAGAAGTACACATCCCAAAGGGAACTGCCTACCAAACTCAGGGTTGTAAAATATTGAGCGAAACATTTACAGTCAGTGAAACAGAAGAAATTGCTGTGTTGTTTTTTTTTAAAAAAATGAGTCCAAGCATTATAACATTAGCTGCAGAAGAACAGCGTTATTCTTGCTCTAAAGCAGGGCAATGACAAAAGTCAACAAAGTAGATTAAGGTGGACCAGTAATAAAGCATTTCCTTTTCTCCACGCGGTCTTTGATAGCAGGAGGCGCAGGGTGAGTTTTAATGCACTTGAAAGCTCAGAGTGATAGCACTCCACTGAGGATGCCATATGCAAGAAGCGAGAAGGCTTCCGCCCATCCACCTACTGCGATCCATCATGGACGTGATGGCAGTTGCGCTGGCAGAACGCATTTTCTATAAGAGCTGGATCCGTCTGTTTCCAACTTGAATAACACATGGACAGCTCTTAAAGGAACGAAGGAAAGGTTCTCACAGATCTCTTTCCCTCACCACGGTGAGGAAATTATTTTTATAATATGATTTTACATATCAAATATATATTATACATGATATATGATCTACATTAATTACAAGTGAAGGATAAATTCCTGGTTCTGTTAGCTTTTATACAACTAAAGTCAAAACTGATTAACCTATTAAATTCAAATCAAACTTTAAAGCCAGACCATTCAAGTTAATTATGTTAATTTAATAGGATGGATGTTAGTGTTTTCTCAAGATGAGATTATCCCTTTCCCAAGCAAAACCTACCCCTCATGGCTATGCTAACGCCTAGTTTGCTATTGTGAAATGAACCATATGAGAACTTAATATTCCTACCACTTGTTTCTACTTGTACTGTCGTAAGATTTTTAGTTCGCCAGTGATGTCACTTGGCCTTCACATGGTATCAGGGTGACCACAAACATCCACCTGAATGTGGGTGCTGAAGTTACAAAAGAAGATTCCACTTTAATTTTGTGGGTCACTCAGACAATCTACAACATTGCTGGTTTTCCAGGCCATCAAAATTCAAACACGACATTTAAAAATAAATTTCGGTTTCTTCACCTTTCAAATGGGAATAAAAATAACTGTACTTACTCCATATGGCAACTAGAAGAATGAAATGAAATCGCGAATGCAAAGCACTTAGCACAACATCTGGCATATATCAAGTGCTTCAATAAATATTGGCTAGTCTGAGAAGTACTTCCAGCCCTCAGTGACACAATGGATGAAAGGTGTTCCCATTGGGAAAAATAAAACACAAACCAACTGTCTAGACTATCAATTCTTGGGCATTTTGAGTTCTAAAGGAAAACTTACCAGGGCAGATGTTTTTCTTTCATGTCAGGACTACACCTTCCTCCTGGAAACATTTCTTAATCTTTATTCTATTAAGAAAGCAAACAAACAAACAAACACGATGTGTTCAATGGAAAGGTAACAACAGGATACTAATTCCCATAAAACTTGAGATCTATAGAAGCCCAATTCGTTCACTCACCCATTCTGTTACTTGGAGTAAATCATATTGCCTCTCTGGGCTTTCACTTACTCATTTGCAAAATGAGGTGTACGAGTCGGCAGATGATTTGGAATGTGTCCTTGGATTCATTCTAATATTTCCAGGAAGTGCACATTTTTTTTTCATAATTGATTTCATTTTCTTTGGTCTACAGTTTATAGGCACAAGAGCACTGCTGACTTGGTATTACTTTTGCCAGAGAATCCTTTCTATTGTAGTTTGTAGTTCACTGATATTTTTCAAAGCTTGTATCTCTCAATTTTTTTGAAGCTATGGCTGGCAAAATCGAATATGTCAGTTTCTATTTTGGTGTTTCTGGTCTTAGCTTAGTATCAATAGAACTCATAAGGAAATAGTTCAGTGTGGAAGTAGTAATATGCTATTTTTCAGTCATTTCTATTAATATTTAAACCCCATTTCTACCGTTTACTACCAGAAGGATATAGGCATATTATTTCATCTTTTTGAAGATACCTAGCACACAGGCTGGTATATGGCACCTGCAAAGTGACCTGACATCTCTTTGTTATACCTTTTTTGCCAGCATCTTGTATACACACTCACGGAAGTCTAGATAGATGATAGCTATATAGATAGATCTCTTTATATGTCTTATTGTTTTGTACTTTGCTATCATTTAAGCATTTTTTATTCATTATTTCATGGTCAATTTTGGTGCTTTTTAACTCCCAAATGCATTTTCAATATCACCAGGGGAAACAGTAGATTATTGATTTTTATAAAAACTGTAGTCCAAATAGAACCTTATTATTTATGAGTGTTAGGATTCAACAAAATCTCATTTTCTCTAAGCTTCTACTAATTTTAAGTGAATGTAACTCAGAAACTATAACATTAAAAGCTTTTTAGATAGCCTATTTATAATAGTCCCCTTGTATTGCATTGTAGACCTGAGTTGTAGTCAATAAAATGTTGTCTGACTTCACATTTACCATTTTATTTATTCCTAGACTCTCCAGCTCAATCCTTAAAGTCTAATTATTTCAGAATATATCTCAAAAACTGACATTTAATATTGAATTTTTTTATTTCTGTGTGTGTGTGTTTTATAACAGAAGATCTGTAGGACCCTAGCATTTTAAAGGTTCTTCAACCAGATTCCAACCAATTTATTCTTATAGTAGTAACTCCGACTCATTGCCAGGGCAACCCTGGGCTTTGGCCTTCCCAGGGACCCCAATCAGGACACACCCACCTTTGCTGGTATTGGGTCTCCTTATACTCAGTCCATCTGCTGGTATCTCTCCTATGCTTCAAGGTCTGCTGCAAGTCCACTGCCTTAATAAAACCTGGTTGAGAATCCCATCTTTTTTTCTAAATGAAGTAGAGGGCCCTGTGTCTCTTTAGATGTAGTGAGTAAAATATCAATTCTTGGAGACTTTTCAATTCACATTGTGTTTGTGATTAAAGTGAACTTTGTAGTTTTAAAAAATGAGCCAATAAGCAAAGGGACCTACCTACTGGATTCCAATATTTCATCCTGGGTGAAAAGAATAATGGGTTTCCCATAGAGTTCAAAAGAATATTGACAGATAAAGCTAAAGTTCTATTTCAGTTATATTCTATTTGTTATGTTTGTTTAACCTTTCCATTTGAATTACATATATAAAACACTTGCTGTTAATTTTAACAGACCTTTCCAAGATTTTGGCTTCACCAAATTATTAATATGTTTAATATTTTTTATCAAGAAGTAGGATAAAATTGAATCTTGTACATCCTTCTTATACAAGTTTTTATACTACTAAGTTTTAATAGGTTTATTAATTTTAACTTGAGTAACATTCAAAATAATTATTTCATTACATTTAATTGACTTTAGGTCATTTTAAGAATAGGTAAGTTATAAATGATAAAGAACTAAAAATGAGTGATTCCTGGGAGATCACCATTAAGTCAAATGTTAGTTTTAATGCCTTCTTTTTACCTAACTAGAATATTACCTAACTAGAATAGCGGTCCAATGCTATTTTTGGAATTCAAACAGTCTGGTCCAAATTAATTGACAGGATTGAATGCTGAACTTTTTAAAAAATATATATATATTTTATTGATTTTTCACAGAGAGGAAGGGAGAGGGACAGAGAGCCAGAAACATCGATGAGAGAGAAACATCAATTAGCTGCCTCCTGCACACCCCCTACTGGGGATATGCCCACAACCAAGGCACATGCCCCTGACTGGAATCGAACCTGGGACTCTTCATTCCGCAGGCCGATGCTCTAGCCACTGAGCCAAACCGGCTACGGCAAATGTTGAACTTTTTAATGTTCTTATTGCTCAATGTTGGACCTGCTCCTAGCGCCTGGTCTGTCGAGTCAGCCTCGAGGTTGGACCGAAAAGGGTTAAAATGTTGATTGTAAGAGGTGTATCAGTCAGGATTCAGGAGAAAATGAACCCACACAGAAACATGAACATCAGAAAGTATCTATAACTGGGGACTGACTAGCAATGAATAAACAGAACTGTAAGGAATACAGTGACAGCAGATACAGGAGCAGGACCACTCTCCCTGGGGCTTGCAGCGTGTACAGTAGATGGAAGAGCATCTTAAAGAAGCCCCCGCATGCATACTGAGATCCAGATAGCCCTGGCTCTCTGGATGGCAGAATTTTCTGAGGCTGCAAAGCTGCTCAAGGGGATGCCGGTGGAAGCCGTCTACAAGGAGACGCCATGGCAGTACTACTCTGCCATGCTGAGCACCACTCCTGAATGCCTGGAGCTGGCCCTGCAAAAGCTGTGGGTGTGGCTGGAGCCAGGCATCGCGGAAGTTGGACTTGCTTCAGGAAGCTGCTGCAAGGAACAAACCAGAACCCAGAAGAGAACACCTTTCCTCCTTCAGTTTCCCCTGTGGTACTTTCCATTAACACAGCTTCACATGGTGCCGGCATTCACGGGACACATGTTTACAGGTCCAGCTCCATTGTCAGAGAGAAAGCTACGATTTGTGGGCTTGCAACTGTTGATGCCATTTAGCAGCTCACACAATTAAATATTTTCTGACTTCCAGCAACATCAGTCCTTTGGCTACAATAAATACAATATTCTTTCATGGTTGTCATGGTAGCTCGGTGGTCCGCAAGCTGTGTCTTGCACTGGGAGCTTGTCATTTTTTCTCTGTTAAGTGCTCAAGTGAACTCGGGAAAATCGATCCTACACCACAGTCCTTGTAGTCATCATCATTTCCATGGTGGCTAAGTGCAACAGCCTCTTGGGCTCTCAAGACACTTGTCTCAGTTGGTACTTCATCACAGTACACCATAGGTGGCATTTTGATAAATTGTGATGTCAATTCATGCCATGGATTCCTAGAACTCCATATGCCATGAACAAGGAGCTCAGCACAGTAATCAAGCCTAAAGGTACAACAAAACCACTCCTGGAGTCCCATCCGGGGCATATGTCCGGGAGTGCACATATGCTCTAATATGATGCGGAGAATGAGTGAGCCATGTTTTTTTTTTATTCTAATAATAAATGGGTCAAAAATCTATATATTAGTTTTTGATCCATGTCAGATCAATATAATAACAAAAATTGACAACAAAAGAAACAGAAGAAAGGATCTTTCAGGAAAACTAAACCTATCAATGCATTGGTGGCCCAACCAACATGGCATTTTAACCGATGTTTATAAGAATAAAGGGAAGACACAGATAATCTGAACTTGGAATGGATTGATAGTTTTATCTCTGAAGTTACTTAAAGGAAGTTTCCAATAATTTATTCAGCCTCATCTGTTTCATGTTGATATAGCTTTTTTTGTGTGTTATTTTCCACATCTCAGAAATAACAGGAGATATGCACATAAATTATTTTAGTATTTTAAGAAATATTGTGTTCTGCATGGCCAGTGTGGTTCAGTGGTTGAGTGTCACCCTATGAACCAGGAGGTCACAGTTTGATTCCAGGTCAGGGCACATGCCTGGGTTCTGGCCTCGATCCCCAGTGGGAGGCCTGCAGGAGGCAGCTGATCAATGATTCTCTCTCATCATTGATGTTTTTATCTCTTTCTTCCTGTCCTTTCCTCTCTCTTTAATCAATAAAAACATATTTAAAAATATTGTATGTTCTAAAGCTCTTTAGTATATTTTTTTTTAAAAAAAGCAGTGTCTGGCATGCCTTCACTTTGAACGTTGTAAATATAGTGATCTAGTTAATTAACTGACATAACACTTAGATGTATAAAGATGACAAACATCTTTATTGGTTCTTTTAGCTTATCTATTTTTTCTTATGATCCCTACCCACTGGGTAAGAAAAAAATAATGCAATGCAAATTTTATAATTTACAATCTTTAATGAAGTTTATGAAAAGTGTGCCTTTAGATAAACTCAGTTCTTTTATCACTTTTTAAAAAATTGATTTTAGAGAAGAGAGAGAAAAAAAATCACGTATTGATCAGTTGGCTTCTGTACGGGCTCCAACTGGGGTTCAAACCTGCAACTCACGTATGTGCCCTGACCTTGAATCAAAGCTTCAGCCTTTAGTGTATGGGAGGATGCCCCAACCAACTGAGCCACATTGGCCAGGGCAAACTC
This sequence comes from Myotis daubentonii, assembly GCF_963259705.1. Classification (NCBI taxonomy): domain Eukaryota; kingdom Metazoa; phylum Chordata; class Mammalia; order Chiroptera; family Vespertilionidae; genus Myotis; species Myotis daubentonii. Next base: position 40,071,249 of record NC_081853.1, on the reverse strand, counting down.
AGTCCTTCTAAATATAACGCTCAGTCTTTTTGATCCTGTTCCCCTTCCTATGGTCTTCTCTTGATGGTATCTAGGCTTATGGGCAAGGTAACTTAGGTGCAGTAGGGAAAGGTGAATCTCAATTCTCACTGGTTACTGTTTCCTGAATTCTCACTAGATCTTGCTGCGATGTTGTCTGGTTTTCTTATTTTACTACTAAGGTCTCATCTTGGGGTTTTTTGTTGGGGCTGTGGCTTCCACCACGGGAGCCCACGTTCCCACACATTTCAGGTCACTGCTCTGCCTCTGCCCTGAGCCGTGCCACCAGACCTCTCATCATCGGTGCCTATACTCAGGCCAAGAGCCTGTCAGGTCTCTCATCCAACAGTTTCAAACCATGAGAAACTAGGAGTCTGGCCACAGATTCACTGGTTGCGCAGTGTGAATGATTCCTTGCTCAACTTGGACCTAAAGTCTGGCCAATGCTGCCGCAAAGGAAGGCGTTCATCAGACTTAGTATCTGGTCCCTTCACCCTTGAGAGCTTCTGGTTTTTTATGTAAGTGATGCTGGTGTTACTTGTCTGAGGACCATTCTTGAAAACCACTGAACAGATGAAGGTACCCATAGAAAGATGTGAAAGGGAAGGGATCCAGAGTGCCAGTGGAGGCAGGCACCCTCGGTGGACAGAGGCTCACTTCCTCCAACATCACGGGAGGGGGAGGTGATGATGGGAATGTAAGATTGATCTGTGATGGGAAGGCAAGAGCATGGCCATTGCAATGCAATATATGTGAGGTAGCCCAATGAGAGAGGGGTGAGGCATAAGTATGAAAGTTCAGAGAAAGAAGAGGGTTATTTTCTTAAATTAAGCAAATTAAGGAATTCGAGGCAGCCTGCATTTGAATTTTGAAATAGGAAATTAAAAATGGGTAACAGTGGTTATATAATTTTCTCTTACAACAGTCAGAAGTGACCAACAGGTAGGATTCCTGTTCAGCCACCATTTATTAGTTATCTTCTAGCGTGAAGCAGCAGATTATAGGCTTTTGCTTAGATTCATCCATAGAGAAATTGAGAGTTGGCTTCTCTGCCAAGAGCTAGATGGTAGCAATGGGTGGAATTATAGCTATTGAAACACTTCAGAGGCTGTTTATGGTAACTGTGTATCTAATTTTTCTTCCATTGACATAATCAATGCCTTCACTCCAGCTGATCATTGTGGGATCAGCTTGTCGTTGCCTTTTCTCTTCAGAGCAAATGAGCTGGCACAGGCAAGACAATCACACAGCTGTTGAAGCTTGTTTCTGTATAATCCTTTGGGAACTTCACTCTAGATGTCTTCATCTTATAGGTACACAGCCACAGAAGAATAAACCCTGGGAAAATATTAATGTTGACTGAGAGTTACTTAGGCTGCTAGAATACCCTGGAAGCAAATTTCAAAATTCCCAGAAATGGCCCTAGCTGGTTTGGCTCAGTGGATAGAACATTGGCCTGCAGACTGAGGGTCCCAGGTTTGATTCTGGTATAGGGCACATGCCCGAGGTTGCAGCTTTATCCCCGCATGCAGGAGACAGCCCATCAATGATTCTCTCTCATCACTGATGTTTTTTTCTCTCTCTCTCTCTCTCTCTCTCTCTCTCTTCCCCTTCCTCTCTGAAATAAATAAAAATATATTTTAAGTAAATAAATAAATATCCCTGGAAATGTGCAGGGAACGTTAAATCAACATACAAGCAGAAAAAAAGAATTAAAGTAACAGATATTTTGTAATGATGCTCCTTTCAATACATGATGATAAACTGTCCTTTTAAAGGATGCAAAACCATTCATGAATTATATGAAACAATCCTGTTTGAAAACATTGCTTTATGAAAGAGGAATGTTTCTCTTGGTGTAAATGAATATATTTGAGATTGGCAGTTAACCTCTTTCTGCATATTTTTAATATATTTTTATTGATTTCAGAAAAGGAGCGGGATAAATAGAAACATCAATGATGACAGAGAATCATTGACCCACTGTCTCCTGCACGCCCCCTACTGGGGATCGAGCCCACAACCCGGGCATGTGCCCTGACTGGCAATCGAACCATGAGCTCCTCGTTCATAGCTCAATACTCAAACACTGAGCCACAGAGGCTGGGCTGCATATTTTTTAATAATACTAAAAATAGTATGCTTTTACTATTCAGAGAGCTTCCAAATGTATTCAATTCAGTAAACAGTTCTTATTCCTACTGTGAAAGATCCCCATTCTTTTAATTTTCACTACAAACTTGTAAGATAGGGAAGCTAATACTATGCTTCTTTTACAAGTGAAAAAACATAAAGAGCCTAAATAATTTGCATAGCCTTGCACTTGGGTTCCAGCAATGAGACTGCAGCCCAGGTGTTTTGATTTCTTGCCAACGTTTTTCTCCCTAAGGAAGTTTGTTGAGTATGGCTTTTTAGACTTTTTAAAGATAAAGCAATGATTAAATTTCAGGGAAGGCCGAGTTTCTTGAAATTTAAATGTCTTTTACCCTAAAGAAAAAGCATTACCAATAGGGAAATTGTGGCCCTTTACTCTTCTCATCCCATTCCCTCCAGAGGAAATCATTCCC